>NC_142174.1:11025519-11330162 GCF_029865625.1 Vigna umbellata | reverse complement strand
TTACGCATTACATAAAATATAAGCACATGTATAATATGTGCGGGAAGCACATACGAAATTAAAATACAATAAACATGCATATGCAAGCAAGTACGAAACTATAACATAACAAATATTTGATCTGATCAATACAAAACAAATATGTTTAGAAACAATAATAATTAAAATTATCTCAAACCAACCATTTTTATTGATTTAAAACTAAAATATTACGTGGCAATGACAGGTTTTGGGAGATGGATACACACAATAAATACACATTACAAATTTTACAAATGTAAAGGTTTTGTTAATGTACTTACCTTTGAGTATTTTATAAACTTTATTTTTATATACTTATTCAACGTAGGCGAATAGAGAATTAAGATATCATTTTAATAAAAATATATTAAATTGATGTTTGTGTATTTTATTTTATATTATTTAACTTTCTTTTTTATATTTAACATAAGAATTTCAATGCATACTTAGATATTTATATATTTTTTTCTTTTAAACTCTATAATACACAAGTTTTAAAATAATCATGATAAAAGTTACCCACCCAAGTCAATAACCTTATTTATATGTTATAATGGTATTGAAATTAAAATACAGATGACGATTGATTCACTCAACTTGTATATATAACACTATCTTCAAATATTTTCTCACAAAGTTCATCAAAGTTATCATACGTCTTCTTTCTAGATTTGCGTATGTAGCTTTATCTTCCATTTTTACTATTATTACAAAGTTCATCGAATTTATCATTTGTCTTTTTTTTTGTCGTTTATTTATTTTTACCACATAAATTCAATAGATCATTATTTTTTTTATATTTAATTAAATTTTAAATATCTCATAAATTTTAGCATTTAATTAAGTTACTTATAAAAAGAGATTAAATAAATTAATAAATTTTAAAAAATTAAAATGAAAAAAATTGATCGACAAGTTAGATTGATAACAAAATAAAATATTAGCATATTTAAGTAAAATAAAAATATTTTAAATATACAATAATTTTTTATAAATAAAAATTTAATTAAGAATACTTAAATTTACCATATATTTAATTAAGTCAAATTCATAAATAATGGAACTATCTAATAGAAAAAGTGCGTCTCTAAACAGTCAAGTTGAGCCGCCGACATTGAAAATTATACGGAAATGATTTAAATGCAGCTGAGCTGAGGCACGTAATCCGTCATTTTTTAGAACGCCGTTTCTATTTTATGTGTCTTTAGAATTAGGAAAACGATTGCAGGTAAAATATATATCCCATTTCTTTCTTAAATTTTTTTCTGACGACAAATAATATTCTTTTTCTTAAATATATAGTTTTAGAAAGGAGATTTTGATTTCTATAAAAATTTTAAGATTTGGTTTTTAGTTTTCTTAAATTAAGTAGTTTTAATAAAGTTTAGTGTTTTTCTAAAGAAGTGGTCATGAAATTTAAAGAACTCTAGAAAAATTTCAACTTGCTTGATGTGAAATATAATTTACAAATCAAAAACATAATTTTAAACCTCGTATAACATAGATTTATTATATATATATATATATATATATATATATTAACCACAGAAATTTAATATATATTAATTACATTTATAATAATAATAATATATTTAAGTTAGATAATAATAAAATACAATAAGTAACATATAATTTATCAGAATTGATATTCACTTCACATATGTCACAGTACTTTTATATTAGAGTTAAAAGAATCTCAAATACTTAAAATGTTAACAAATTATTAAAATATTGATAACTATTTGTTTAATAGTTAATTTTAATCGCAACAATAACAAATTGAACGAAACAGTAATTGGAAAAAAAAAATTGAATAAGAACCATTTGTACTATTTAGACTCTTCATTAGTTTGACTAAAATGGTGATCTATTATTATTGATATAGTTATTGCACTTTATGTTTTACCAAACTTCTATAAGAATTGAGCTGGTTCTTGTAAAAGAGGCGTGATGTTAAATTTGAACGAATAAAATAAATTCGATCGTAGTTGCAATAGTAAAATAAATAAAAAGCAAAAAAGGTTTTTGAAATAAAATATTTCTTTTAGAAAATTGATAGAATAATATTTTATATATTTTTTAATTTAAAAGCAGTAGAATTTTGCTTTTCGAAATAATATATACGTATAAAAATTAATTTTTTAATTAATCGTAGAATTATTTTCCCTACATCCCTTGAACAACTTTTTCTATCTAAATTATTAATTTTAATTTTAATATTAAAAAAATTGACAGTTGCACAGCATGGATTCTATTACATTATGTATGCCGAAGAAAAATGAAATAAAAAGAAATACTTGGACACAAAAATTGAAGTGAAGAAGAGTAGATGTCTCAGTAACTGTTCACAATATTCACCACAGATGAATATGTTCCCAGAACTCCAAAAATGACTCCAAATGCAGTAATTACCACGCTCAGCGCAACCTGACAGTGTCAGAGTAAAGGTATAAGAAATGTGAAAAAGTAATTAAAAATTAAATGCAAGAACAGCAATATCATACCTGTGTATTCGATGCTTTTTTCCCCACAATTCTCATAAAACATAAACTCGGAAATATCACTGACTGTAAATTTTGCACTCCCAAAATCAGTTTGCAGTGAAATTCCTTACAATAATAATAAAGGAAAGAACAGTGGACTATAGACGGAACAAGCTCATGTCAAGTTGATGTCAACAAACATTATAGTTAAACATAGGTCTCAGTTTCTCAATTATATCAAACACTTCCTATTTTCCATAACGAAAATGGACCTTTCGTGATTTATTCATCATATATGTTTGAATGTGTTGTTGTGAAAGTGTTTGTGAGTACATTGAAGTGTTTGCTTACCACAAGTATACTGAAGAGAGAGCCAATTAAAGCCATTACATACCCTGAAATTGTAATAACATGGTGTTAAAGAGTCACTTAGGATCATATGGACATAAAGCTATATTACTTTCTGTAGTGTCCTTCACCAGTTGAGCAGTCACATTATAACTAATATTACAGAGACAGAGTCTGAGACTCACCGAAAAAGGGTATCAGAAAAGCGGCACAAACTGTAGATACAACAAGTGCAACTCTGATAAGAACGAAACACCGAGTACTACTTGAGTATCTATCTGGTAGCAGCTCCTCCAGACTTCTTGCTAATGGGGTCATCAATAATGCATATTTGTGTATAGTTAGGGAAAATCAAACTACAATTATTCCTGAATTTGATTAAGCAATTTTGAATTTTCACATTCATAACACACTAGTTCGAGGCAAAAAGGATATTTGGTGAATGGGTTAATTACCTGAAAAAAGAGAGTGAGGAACACAACATTACAAAAAATGTTCACTTCGGTGAAAGTAATGAAATAATGCTAAGAGACCAGAAAATCTCGTACTTACTGTTGTCCACATTGCAACCTGGGAAGCAAAGGCATTTCGTGGCAAATTTAATGTTATTTGAGACAAAGTGTCGTTGCCAAATTCAAGGAATCCCATGATGGCAACACCTCCATATATTGCAACAGACAATGCAAAACTGTGTGTGAAGAAATGAGTTTAGGAATTAGACATTCAGAAATAAGATATCTGATACGTTTTGCTGTTACAGACAAAATAGAGGGATACCATACCATACAATTAATGCTTTGGTAAATTGTGTTTTGTCAGCCATAGATTGGTAAATATTTGGAAAAACTGAATGGCCTGCAAAGCAAAACCCGTGGATACCAATAGCTAATGGAATGCCACTCCACTTGACAAATTTTGTGCTGTGATGGAATCCAATACCATCCATCATCCCAACACAATACACACAGATAACAATCAACAGTGTTGCAAAAACTCCTCCAGCTGCATATCATAACAAAAGTTCTGGTAAGGAAATGCTAAGTTGTGAAATTAGAAAACAAAAGAAATGTCCTTTACACTTTGCAGTACCTGACAGTACAGAGATTATGCGAAGATCCTTCAGCAAAACAGTTGGGATAAAAATAAGTGCAGCTAAAATTCCAAACAAGTGCACAGAATCTAAATGCAAACTACCCAAATCTAAGAATGTTCCTGGAAAGAGTCCAGTGAGGTTGTCTCCTTCCAAGGTGACGAATTCTACACAACATGACTACACTCACAGAAAGATGTGTCATAAATACACTGCACACTGACAGAATTAAAGTGTTATTAAAAGAAATATAAGAAATCATTGCAACACTTACATATAATTCCGTGTACAAGATGATCTGCAATAATTCCGTAAGTATACAATGATTAGTATTCACTATAAACACTTGTGTAAGTGAAAAAGTTACATCTCAGCATTCTTTCTCACTACTATGTCAGTTTGTGTTATACAACAAATAAAGATAAACAGTGAATAATCTTCAGAAGCATTTTCTTAGGGCCATAAATTAAACTTTATGAGATCAACAAGAAAAATGACCAAAACCAGATAACTCACTGATACAATAATACGACCATATTTTCCAAATGCAGCTTCTCCTATATCTGGGTAGCTATTGATTCCTTCTCTGCTTTCAAAGCAGTATCTCATAAGGGTGGCTGTATAGCAACAAATGACAGCGAAAAGAACCATCAACACCATGCTAATCCAACCAGCTTCTTTCATTGTATAAGGTGTTGAGAGAATGCCAACTCCAGCCATCACATTAGTTGCTGCCATTTGACAGACAAAGGTGAAAAACATTATTACCTCGTAAAATGACCAGGTAGTAATAATAATTTAATAAAACAAGTGTTTGCAATAAAATAACATACCATTGAAAATTGTTTGAATTAAGCTGCACCCACGACTAACGGGCAATTCGCCTACTGAATGCCCTTGTGCTGCATCTTCCTTCAACAATGGTGATTGGGTAGTGACTTCAGGACTAGGGAGGAAAGGAGTCTTTCCATCTATTTGCGAGTTCTGCTTTGAACGACTTTCAAAACTGGACAATATAATACTTGGTACTCGTAGAATTGATTCGAAATGTGGAGTTGCTGCAAGTGTATAAGAATCTGTAGTCTCTCTGTCATAACAAAACAGGGAAATTAGTAAGAGACCAATCACGATTATAGCTACTTCCTACTTAAAAGGAATCAGAAGCACTACAATAATCTACATAACACAACTATATCCAAGTTTTTAAAATCATAAAGAAAAGCTATTCTAAGAATCTACTTTAAAATGGTGGAATCATTGAAAATTAACATGACATGATCACGGCTTAAAATGAGCATTCTGAATCTTTACGTATTTTTTTTTTAAATGAAAGTATGTTTTACGATTCTCCACATGAAAGTTAAATCTCATTCATACCTGTTATTCTGATGAATATAAAGTTACTGTTATAAAAAGGATGTATAGGAATGCATCTTAAGTTCTCAAACGTGTAATATTAAATATTTTTTACCACTATCACAATTTTAGTATGTTTAAGTATTTGAAATGAAATGATTTTAAAATTCATTTAATAATCTGATTTGAATCACATTTCACCTTTTTTTTACTAATTTATCAAATTTTAATGATCTATTTAGTAGTTCAGTTAGACAAGTTTAGTTAAGCTCATAGAGTCTAAGTCAATTAAAATGTATAGTTTAAACTAATTGATGTTATTAAAAGGTGAATTCTAACTCTGGCAATTCTACCCAGCTAGATTATAAAGAGATATTTGAATTTATTTATTAATTATAATTTTATCTTATCATAACTCGATTAGAGATTATTTAACACACCTTTTATTTATATATATATAAAGCATAAAATTAAATACTCATGAGATCTAATAATGTATAAGGTTATAGGTCCAATACTTAATAAATCTCATAAAACAAACTAATTTAACTTTCACAAAAATAACTTGTAAGATAAAACATATTTATACAAATTTATCTCATTATTAATTGACGTGAAATCTTGGACAAATATAATATTAAAAATATACTTGATAGTTGTGTAAACATGTTACATAAAAGAACAAGATAAATAAACCTAAAAACATACTTGATAGTTGTGTAAACATGTCACATAAAAAAAAATAGATATGAGTCAATCATATAAAATAACATAATATCATCTTAAAAAAAAATTGAGATTTTTACTAGATTTTCCACTTGAATTTATAATAGAAGAGAGAGATTAAAAATGGAAAAAAAAAACCATGAAAGAAGAAATAATGGCAATGGATTTAAAGAAATAGTAATAGGTGTAGAGAAGAAGAGTGTACTTGTAACTTTGGGGCCATTGGAGAGAAGTGAAAGAGTGAGAGTGTGTTTGATGAATTTCGTCGTCATCACTGCTACTGCTCTCACTCTCTAACTTGGCAGTTTCAATATCATTTTGTGCGACGTCGTTTATAACATCTTCAAACAAAAACTCAAGGTCTTTCTCCTTCTCGTTGCCCTCGTTACTAACCATTGCTGCAACTATTCACAATCTCAAACTGAAACGATGACTCAGGAACAACTTTTCCGCCGCAGAAGATGCAATCAATAAAGCCATATATAAGGATTATTCAATGCATTAATAACACAAAACGACAATTCAACAAAATGAATAATATACGAAAGCCCATTAAAACGACAACCCGACAAATATAAAAATCCTTGTATCGACAACATAAGAAAACCTTATCAATTTATTAAATTAGTGACTCTGGTACATCTAGATCTATTCATCTATTATTAGAATTTCTTTCTAATTTTATCTCCACACATATCATGGCATTTCTATTTAATTTTAATAAATGAAATCATACCATCAGAATTTTAGTCCCTGTGATGGTATGTTCATATTAAATCTTGCTAAATTACAAATATATATAAAAGATGATTCCCAGGTTCTGTTACATCCTATCGTCTAAATAAATGGTCCCACAGAAAAGAAAATTAAAATGTAACACGAATTATATTTTATTTTCTGAAGTGCATATGTAAGATAAATATTTTATTCATAATTTTAATATAACTGTATTGTGAATGAATTTGTTAATATATAACTACTTTCAAATTTATTTTATTTATAATAAATAATTTAAATGATAATGAAATATATAAAAAATATAACGAAGAGAGAAAAGAGAATGCATGTTTCATAACTTAAAATTGTGTTAACTTATATCTCCGGTCGGAACCGCATGCTTCATAATTGTTGAATTTTAATATAACTATTTGTGGAATTTTTAATTAAAATAATAAAATCAATTTGAAATCAATTAACAAATTGACTATATTGCACCAGCATGTGGAAAAATAAGTAAATTAAATGAACTAAGGCCGACATCTTAACGTTCGAATTTCTAAAAGTTAGCAAAAATATTAATATTAGACAATGAATGGTTCAAAAGTTTTTTGTTCTAAGAATCAAAATCCGATAAAACTTTTAAAAACTAATAAGCTTATCTTTTATTTTTCTTTTATAGTGTTTTAATACTTATCCGCAAGTTGTGAGACAGCCAAATATAAAAATCATAGATTAAGATTATATATATATATATATATATATATATATATATATATATATATATATATATATATATATAGTTTGCTTATTAACTATTAATATTTATTAATACATGCTTTAATATTATAATAAAACAAAATAATTTACTTTTTGATATTTTGTGACAAGATTTTGATTTTTTATTTTAAATAAATTTTTATTAAGATTTTGCAGTGATTTTTAATATAAATTTATTTTTATTTCTATTTTTATTTCTGGAAATAATTTCCTATATTAAATTATTTTATCATTTTTTGTTTATGTTATCATGTAATCAAATCATTTACAATCTTCTAATTCATTTCTACTCATTTTCAATTTTCTTTTCTCATTTCTTTTCCTTTCCATTCATTTTAATTCAAACAAACTCGTGTTTTAAAAATAAAATTTAAATGATTATTTCTTTTTACTTACAAAAATTGTAACTTACGTGATAAACATTGAAATTTATATTTTAATTCTATATTATTTAGTTTAGATTCGTGTCGACAACTTTAATGTGTGAGAAGCTAATTTTGGAGAAAAAGAAACTAAAATAATATTATACAAAATATGCAGAAAGACAAAAGTCATTATTGTGTAAAGTTTGAAAAATGGGTTAAATTATGGAGTCCCTGGGACTGAAAAACTGAATAAGAAAAATAAGAGTCGCACGTGGCTGCGAAGTAGTGCAGGGAAAAGAGATGGGAAGACACTGATGTATGGATAACCATGACAGTGTCGAAACAGATGAAAACAAGAGAGATAAGTATGTACACAAGTGGCTTTTGTCGACATTATTTTTACTCTTTTCTTTCAAAACCTGGAGTGTAAAACTTCTAGAACAGCACAAATTTTGAAACATTTTTTTTCTTTTGATCTTAATTTAAGATGATAAATTAATGTATTTTTTATATGATATTTTATTTTTTTCATTTTTATCGGACTTAGATCAACATTTAAATTTCCAATGTTGGAGATTGTGGTTTAGGTCTTCCGATGAGGAAGTGTTGAAAAGGTGTGAACATTTATCTGTATTTAGTAATTGATGTGAATCTTGTCTGAAAGGTGGGTACTGTGTGGCATGACATGAGCAATGAGAAAAAGCAAATAATTGTTGGGATGGAGATAAAGGTGGCAATAGCTGTACACAGCAAACAAAACCATCACAACAATACGAATGTCGGAAAACATTCTCAAATTGAACTCTTTTTTTCTGTTCTCATTCCTGCAAAATTAATCCACGTCTCACCATTCAAACAAACTGACAGAAGAAATATGTGATGAGCTTTTTGTAAATAATTATAACTTTTTATGTCAGATTATTGGGATATAAAACTTTACATCAAAGTTGGCTACTCTGACATAAAATTATTTATTTAAATTAGGATTTTTAAACTTTTTTTTTTATCATTTTTCTCTTTTTTCTTTTTATTTTTTTTTCATCAAGTGAGGGAAAACATGATAGCACTTATTATGTATGGGAATTTTTGGACGTTTAGGAAGTTATTTATGCAGTCTAAACAGATGGTTTATGATACATTTTTCATTCTTGAAAAAGAGTACATGATAAGAAATAATTATCTCATAATTATCAAAATAATTATGGGTGTCAATTCCAGATTCTTTGATCAATTAAAACTGGGTTTAATTTTAAACTTATAAATTAAAATCTTCTTTATATGCACTAAGTTTAAGTACCTCCCCTGTAGACTTGTAGTAGTTGGAGAACAAAATTTCAATATAAAAATATGAAAATTTCAAACCAAAAAGAAATTGGATAGGCATGGTAGGGTTCCAAAAATAAAATCGAAAGAAAACAAAACATATATTCAGGAAAAAAGGATGAAGGCAATCCTAACCTGAAGCAATGGCGAAAAAAAGTACTCTTCTGTGATAACAACGGAACGGAGTTGCAGAGTTAGATCGCCAACTTCCTTTTTCAAATAAAGCAAATATGTTTGCCTCTGTGCCAAAAGCTATATTCGCTTCATCTCACTCAAAACATTCAACTGATGTGTTTGCACCAATAGCTTTAGTGTTCTGCAGCTTATGCTCGGATGTTTATCTCATGCCCCAAACAAATACAATATACACCGGTTTAACCCTGTCTCATGTTCTGCCACATAATCAGCCTATTCTGTGGTTTGTTTCTTGTTATATTTGTTAAATTTTTATTCATTTATTTATTTTAAATTTTATGCTAATGACATGTGTAAAATATTGTTATTTCGGCTCTAAGTTATTGATTTTTATTACTATAAATTCGGAATTAAACAAAAGATTGTACATCCGGTTTGTGAAAGCCCAACCTCAGAGACAAACACAAAGACCATGAATTGGGCCAAAAACAACATGGGTGTTTGTTGCAAGCCCAACAATTAAGAATGAAACGTTTTTTGGAGCTTCTTCATGTACTCCATGTTTTTTTTCCTGCCTATCCAAACTTTTCCAAATTGCAGAGAAGATGTTCAATTTAGGGTTTTATGTTTTTTGCTTTTCTTTCAGAGTTAATTGGGTATTGTAAAAAGCTTGGATTGCAAGAAGAAAACAATGGACTGCACGAAGAACCCCAGACCTTTATTTCAATTTGTAAATCCCAATTTGCAATTTTTCTACAATTTGTTCATTCTTATAATATTTTCTAGAAATTACAGTTATGATATGAGTCAACTTTGTACTGTGTTGGCTTTTATACTCATTCCAACCAAAGAGTATGACTTGATTATTTATACTTTGCGTGAATTGCACACATACTAGAGTTTGGGAAACATGATAATGTAAGTGAGGAAGAACGTGTGCAGATTAAAGAGAGCACGGGAGTTATGAACTCATCATGATAATAATTACCAAGGTAGGACCAATGTCACTCTATTAATATTTTTGCATAAATATTCCACATAACATTTCAATTTCGTGTAATGAAACTATTAATGGGATGATGATGGAACCAGAGCAATTAATTTGATTCATTCCACACCAGATAAGGAAAAAAAGTCACATAGTCAAATAATTATTGTAAAAGTTCATACGACTAAAATGTTCTTAAAAATTCTATTTGCCAGTATTAATTTACAGATATTTTTTAAAAAGAAAATAAAAAATATTAAAATTTTAAATATATTATTGGATATATAAGTAACAATTAATATAAAAATCAAAATTTCAACTTGAACCGACTTCTAATTTAGGTTTGTCCATTTTTTTTCACTCTGAGTCAGTCTCTCTTGATATTTGATTTGGATTGATTTTTCACGAACTTTTATCTAAGTTGGCTTGTCTGGATTAGTCAAAGATGATTTGTCTCAACTATTTGTCTTAGTTAGTCCATTACAACTTTCAGTCTAAGTTTTCTCTTATTAATCTTTGACTTTAAATGATAGTTTAGTCTTTTATCTTAAAATGATATGTCTAAATTTTCAGTAGAAATGACTTGTTTTAACCTTCAATTTAGAATAATTCGTTTGAACCTTTAATCTAAAATAGTATATTTCAATTTTATCTTAAATTAAAAATCTCAATTTTGAGTTCAAGTCAATCTTATTTTTTGACATAAACATAATCATTGTAAAACTACAACCTTGTTGTAATATATTAAAAATAATTTGTTATTTAATGCTAGGTTAAGTTTAACAAGACAATATATAAAATTGATAAATCTAAATGGAATAATTTAGTGAAAAAAAGTTAAAGAGCCAAAAAATACTTAAAAAAATGGTGAGTTGAATTGAATACAAATAATGCATATGAAGTGGATGTCCTTATCTATCAAAATTTGTGGGACAGTTTATATAGGAGCAAGGTAAGGACTCGACATCATGGATCTTTTATAAAAGCATAAACCAAAACCCCACATGCCTTCATGCTTCATCATCCATCATTCTTCATGCTTAATTCACTATCTTTCTTAATATATATAACTTATTTACAGTATTTTTAACCTTAAATTCGATTCATTTGAAAAGTTTTTCTTTTATTATATTAGTTTTTAATATCTCTTTTGTAATTATCCAACTTATTTTATACTTATAAAGTTCAGTTACATCAATTAAATATTTTTTGCTTTGTGTAGTTTTTTTTTTCAAAAGTTGTATTGCATCTAAAAAATGAAATTTCTACTTTAATTAAATTAAATTGTTTCTAAGTAATATATTTAATTATTTTCATTTATTGTTTAGTTCTTTTTCACTAAAAATATCAAATAAACTTACTTTGAACTTTTAATTTTACACAAATTATACAATTTTTTTCTTAATATATGATATTAAAGAATATATATTTTTTATATTGAATAATTGATAATATTATTTTTTTTAATTATTGTTTATAAAGATGTTATTTAACTAATATTTAAAATAAATAGTATGTACTATATAATGAAACACAAATGGATGGAATGGAAATGATTATCAATTTTTACTTTAAATTAAAAAATAATAGAATGCCTGCTGGGAAGGAAACATGATAAAAGTTTACGAGCATCGACTATAAAAATTAGGGTTAATTTATAACATATATAACATCAAATTTTATTTAAAATATTTATAAATTTATAGTATTTAAAACCATAAATAGTATATAATAAAATATATAATTGAATGGAAAACAAAATACGTGTCTCTTTCTACAACCAAACTTTTGAATATATGAATTATCAATTTTACATGTTAATAAGGACTTGGTAATTAAACTTATAATGAAAAAACTATTAATTTACGAACAAATATATTCATAATGTCATAAAAATTTGTGAAGTTAATAATTTATGTTACTAAATAATTTGATTTTTAAACAATAGTATACAATATTTGTTCAGAGATTTTATAATTTAAAAAATGACATATTTTGATTACTTTATTTCAATAACAATTTCACAATCAATACCAATATCAAGAGAAATTTAAAACTAGAAAAGTATATTAAACAAAGGATTTTGTTCCATTTCAACTATTAATATAAGATGCACTTCTAAATTTTAGGGTGACTAGTTAGAAAAAAAAAATCATGCTCCAATAGAATACCTATTTTTTAAAATACAATTTAAATTTAAATAGTAAAAATCCACATGAAAAGTAATTAAAGAGACCTACATACAAATAAGTTTGATTTGCTTAACTTCCACACCAATAGCTTTTTTTTTAGGGTTAAATATGTTTTTAGTCTCTAAACTATTGACCGTTTCTGGTTTTCGTCCCTCTTCCAAAGTAAGATACAATTTAGTCCTCAATCTTTAAAAAACGTTCGTTTTAGTCGAAAAAACGAACGTTTTGAGGACTAAAACGAGGACTAAAAACAAAATTTTGAGGACTAAAACGAACGTTTTTCTAAAGAATGAGGACCAAATTGTACCTTACTTTGGAAGAGGGACGAAAACCGAAACGGCCAATAGTTTAGGGACTAAAAACATATTTAACCCTTTTTTTTATTGTGGGCCAGAAGACCTGATGTCTTGACTTTTAAATTGTTTGTCTATTTATGAAATTTATCTTTTGCAACCAAAAGTCCAAAATCAGAAAATTTTTTAACCGGCCTTCTGCTGAAAAGTTACTTTTTATAATAATTATTGATCTCTAATTAACAATAGCTAATACTTAATTATCTGTAGTTTTTGATAATTTATGATTTCCAATTGACTATATTTTTTTTTTTAATATTTTTTGAAGCACAATTGTGCATTGAAATGATAGCGACGAGGTTTCTTCTTCCTTAAAATATACTCCAACTCTTAGAATGTTTTGCTTGGAAGCATTGGCCAGGTCCTTTCTGGGTTAAAAAATTATCTTCATTTGTCTCTAATCATTTCAGAGTAACCAAAAGGTGGACAAAATCAATTCAAATGAGAAAAAACCTCAACATATTTAATCAATTAAATTTCCACAGTGGGACAATGCTTTTTGGTTTTAGCCATAATACAAAGTTAATTAATCACTAATTATTCAAGTACATCAGACATAAACATGATGACAGTGGAGTAAATATTCAATTAAGTAAAACTAAACTGAATATGTATGATCCATGATGATGATGATGGCAATCTTTATTAGGTATTAGTTCTCTGTTGATATTCAAAAACACAATCAAGAAAAGGAGAAGTGGGGTTTGTTATATTTCAAGGTTAGAATATGTTTGACACAGTTCTCCATGGAAACTGTGGAATTTTGGAGAGTTCTCTGCCTTTTTAAAAAAAGCACTTTTCTTTTGCTAATATTACTTTATATAATCAAATATCAAACCCACCAATAATCATGGTACAGAAGAAAATACATAAATAATTAATTTGGCCCCACCAAGACTATATCAAATGCATTTATCATATCCATTTTCAAAACAATATTAATACTGACACAGTATAAAATTGATAATTATTATAAAATTAGTAAAATCGATATACATAATCAAGGTTGAATTGAAAAAAAGCAGTTCAAGACAAGCAAAAGAAATAAAAAGATAATGAAATTGAAAGAAAAAAAAAAGTTTAGGCTCATCGTGATGATGTTTTACGTTCTGACAACTATTTATAACATTTTAGCTGTAAAAGTCTTGTATTTTATCAATTCCAATTAGAGACAAGTTTGGTAAAGTAATCTGGGTATTTAATATATATCGTAATCTTATGATAACCTTTTTTAACAGATGAAACTTGATGGAAAATAACGTTTCAATGAATAAAATGGAGGATAATTTCCTTGGAGAAAAACTCTTGACGAAAATGAAAAGAAAACCGTGGAATAGGTTGAATATACCCATGTTTGATCGAACACAAGAGGAAGAAAAGCACACTTTCACAGAAAAAAATGTCATTATTAGGAGAAAGAGTAATCCTTTGGAGTTTGAAGATCTCGTAATCCATGATTACTCGTTGTTTAACCTACATATAAGTTGTTGACTAACGTAGAACACTTTTATCCAAAAGGTTGAGCTATCAATTTCTTCTTCACCAACTTCACGAGATAGTTTAATACTGTTATCCTTCAATTCAAGCCCCACCTCTTCATCAATTACCACACCGCGTTGTTGCTAATCATTCTTATTAATTAATTTGATGAAGCAGAGAGCAGAAAGGCAAAACAAGAAGAGTTGTCTTTACAGCATAAATGGCCACTTTGAACACATTTTATTATAAACCTATAAATTTAACACCTTTACATTATTTTTCCCTTTGTCTGTGATGTTTCATCTTTTATTTCTCTTTTCAATTAAGTTTCCTTGACATAAATGAAAAAAAAGGCCATCTTTAACAGATTACGGGTATGTGCCAATCTTAATCAAATTAATTTAATTGTTGGCACTTGCTTGTTTGCTAAACTCTCTTTCAATCCAAGTTTTCATTCTGTTGTTGCTTCAGTTCATTGTCATTGTCACCCTAACAATTTTGCTCACTTTTAGTTTTCTATGTCTCTCATTCTAACCAGCCGCTAGTTGGTTATTCTTTCCACCGGTTGTTGCCAAATCTTGGATTTAGACTCCTCTTTCGTCACTCTCTGGTACCTTTCGTTCTATATTTGCTGCAAGACTAACCTTCTAGTAGCACACTATGCAGAGTTTTGGAACCTTTTGAACTTAGTTGCAAAGTCTTGTTTCTCATGAGTTCTACTCTTTCTTTGAGAGTGCCCTTTGAGTTTTGTTTGATAGAACTCAAGAGCTGAGTGACTAACAAAACAAGATGAAACCTCGCACTTCATTATGGTTTCTCTCTTTGATTTACACACTCTCTTTTGTGGCTTCTGACACTCTGCCCTCTAATGAAGGTATGCGTTTCGTTTGAGAATTCACTTTCTTTTTCAGATCTCACTTATTCACTCAAGTTATGCCATGTTTTTCTGCTTCGACAATCTTGTTGACTGTTTAATTTCTTCTAAGGCTGTATGTTAGGTGTAATTAAGTAGCAAGATTGATAGGTAGGTCTATTTCTTGGTGACCTTGCAAGTTTCGAGATAGTGTGCTTGGTTTTGCTTTTCATGGACGTGGTCCTTTTTTTCTTGGCAAAGCTACCCAAGTTTTTATTACGGTGTTCGTAGCAATGACGTTTCTTTCTTTTCTTGATAGTTTGGGCGCTTAGGAGCTTCAAAGAAGCTGTTTATGAAGACCTATATCAAGTTTTGTCCGATTGGGATACGTTAGAAGCAGAGCCTTGTAACTGGTTTGGGGTCACTTGCACTATGGTGCGAGATCATGTCATCAAGCTGTAAGATATCACTGGTCTTTTCTTGCTGGTGCTCTTTTCTGTTGTTGTCGATGGGGGTGTACTGTTGGTATCTCACATGGGTGATGACGTGAACTTCTAAGGTAGCACATTCCTAGCACTAAAGATTGAGATTCTTCTTTGCAGAAACATATCAGGATCATCATTAAAGGGGTTTCTTGCACCAGAGTTGGGGCAACTCACCCACTTGCAAGAACTGTATGTTCACCCTTTCTCCTAGCCGTACTTCATCCTGAAAAGTGAAAACCTGTGGCTTGGTCATATTGTGATTATTACTTGGCTTGGTTCTGGTATATCATGGCTGAAGCTGATTTCTGGTTCTTTTGTTTATGCAGAATTTTGCACGGAAACAATCTCATTGGAACAATACCTAGAGAATTGGGCGAGTTGAAATATCTCAGGGTGCTTGATCTAGGAATGAATCAGTTAACAGGGCCAATTCCTCCGGAGTTTGGAAATCTAACTCAAGTTGTGAAAATGTAAAAGAAATTCAGTATAAACTTCCTGAATAGAAAAAAATAAAAATTATTGACTCTCCTACTTATTCAAATTTGTTTGCATTCTTGTAGAAACTTGCAGTCCAACGGGTTGACTGGTAGGCTACCCCCAGAGCTTGGAAACTTGAGATTCCTTCAAGAACTTCAGCTGGATAGGAATAGACTTCAAGGACCTATTCCTGCTGGCGATAGCTCAAATTTTGCTTCAAATATGCATGGAATGTGAGTGTAATTTTACAATCGAGTTATTATAGTTTGGTGAGGGATTCAGTATTCTTATTCACGTAGTTCCTTCCTAACCTGGTTGATAAAGCACTTCCTTTTCATAGTACGGATGTAGACTATAGGAGTGTAGCGCACCTTTATATATGTTGTACGTAGCCAAAATTGAACGAGCTACTGTTTCACGTTTGAATGTTACTTCTTTCATCACTCGTGTCATGACTAATGCAGATGAGAAATTTTATTCCTTTTTTTTTTATATATATTATCATGCATTAGATTTATCTTGAAGATTGTTGTTGTGAAGAAGATATTATGGATACATTCAAAATGGAATGGGATAATCTATTATTGGCAATGAATGACTAGTGTCAAGTTTTCAACTTGTTCGGGAGCCGTTAAAAAGAATTTGATTAGGGAGAGTTAAACGTCCTTTGGGTTATGAAACAGCTTATATCTGTTGTGGCTGAAAAACATGTAGTCGGATTCAACATTAAGTGTAAAAGATCAAGTTATACCGGTCAAAATTTGAATTTTTTTACTCTGCCTCTAATAAATTTGTCTGTCTTCTTCAGGTATGTGTCCAAGGAGAACGTAACTGGCTTCTGTCGTTCGTCTCAGTTGAAAGTAGCAGACTTCTCATATAATTTTTTAGTTGGTAGCATACCCAAATGCTTGCAGTATCTTCCGAGGTACTTTTTGATACTCTGGTCATGTACATTCTACTCCTCCACTATATTTAGCAATCATATACTATGTCTGGCAGATTAAGCTTTCAAGGGAATTGCATCCAGAGCCAGGATATAAAGCAGCGACCTCCTATACAGTGTGGTATGTATTGACATTACCTTTCAAGAACTCAGGTTGAAGGCATGAATTAAATGTCTCTTCATATTTGAATTATGCGAAAGAAATGAAAGGAGCTGAGTCTTGACTTAATTGTGAAGTGGCTTTCATGGATATTCCCTTTGTATTCCTCTTTTTAAAACCCAAGCAGGTGTTGAGAATAGATCTATGTATTCTTTATAGATAAGAATTTTGTCAAATCCAATATACACTGAACAACACTTGCTCCTTCCAATCTTATGTTCTAACACTGAAATTTTATTTCATAGCGGGTGCTTCTCCTGCCAGTGCCAAGAGTCAGCCAGTGGTGAATCCAAGTCACCTACCTACTGAATATGTGTCCAAGCATCACGGAGCGTCAAAACCTGTTTGGCTTTTGGCTCTAGAAATAGTAACTGGGACTATGGTGGGCTCTCTCTTTCTGGTTGCTGTTCTTGCTGCTTTTCAGAGATGTAACAAAAAATCATCTATCATTATTCCTTGGAAAAAGTCTGGAAGCCAGAAAGATCAGACGGCAGTATATATAGGTATGTAAATTCTCTTTTTCTGATTTCTTAACATTCTATTTACAGTTAATAGCTCTAGAGCTGTTTTCAACATAATGAGTTCTATTAAAGTGCAGACCCTGAGATGTTGAAGGATGTGAGAAGGTATAGCAGACAAGAGCTTGAAGTGGCCTGTGAAGACTTCAGCAACATAATTGGGTCCTCTCCAGACAGTGTGGTTTACAAGGGAACAATGAAAGGTGGACCTGAGATTGCTGTGATTTCCCTCTGCATCCGGGAGGAGCATTGGACAGGATATCTTGAACTCTATTTTCAGAGAGAGGTAAATGGAAATTTTCCTATGGCAACAGCCTGCAAGAATTTGCGGACAGATAGTTGTCCCAATCTTTTAATATTTACTTATGCTCTTAATGCCATTCAGGTGGCAGACTTGGCAAGGTTAAATCATGAGAATATAGGAAAACTACTTGGTTACTGTAGAGAAGACACTCCATTTACAAGGATGTTGGTTTTTGATTATGCTTCAAATGGGACACTTCATGATCACCTTCATTGTTGTAAGTCAAATTTCTCAGGTGGCGTACATGTAACATGTCTTAAGCGTTTCATTCCTTCAACATGTAATTGTGACTGCAGATGAAGAAGGATGTCAATTCTCGTGGACACGGCGTATGAAGATTGCCATAGGCATTGCGCGTGGACTCAAGTATTTGCATACCGAAGTGGAGCCTCCATTTACTATCTCAGAGCTGAATTCTAGTGCTGTATACCTTACAGAAGAATTTTCCCCTAAGGTGCGGTCACTAGATAGTTCAAATCTTCAAACTTACCAAATACAGTTGTGTTCATATCTTCTTGCTGTCAAGAATGAGCAGAAATAAAGTAACTTTCACCTATGTTTATATAGTATAATGTGTTGGAGATCCAAAAGCTTGCTTATTCATTGTCATGAACCTGAATTGCAGCTGGTCGATTTTGAAAGTTGGAAAACAATTCTTGAAAGATCAGAAAAGAATTCTGGTTCCATTGGCAGCCAAGGTGCTATCTGTGTTCTTCCAAACTCCCTTGAAGCACGCCATCTTGATACCAAAGGAAACATATTCGCTTTTGGGGTACTTCTACTGGAGTTAATTAGCGGAAGACCTCCGTACTGTAAGGACAAAGGATACTTGGTTGACTGGGTAAGGAACTTCCGGAAATTTGATGTTTAAAAAGCCTTACACAAACCTGGAAGAATGTGTATTTTGTCTAAGCCGCATTTTTTATATGTATATTTGTGCTGCAGGCCAAGGACTACCTCGAAAGGCCAGACGAAATGTCAAGCGTGTTGGATCCTGAACTGAAGCATTTTAGACATGAAGACCTCAAAGTGATATGCGAGGTAATAACTCTCTGTATCAACCCTGATAAAACTGAGCATCCATCTATGAGAGAATTATGTAGCATGCTGGAGAACAGAATTGATACATCAGTAAGCGTGGAGCTTAAGTCGTCATCTTTGGCCTGGGCCGAACTTGCACTTTTATCTTAATATACAGTCAAAACTAAATTAACAGATTCACACTAAAGCAGCGAGACACACACTAGTAATACTTTTTTCTGACTACTCTCTTCCTTTTCTCTTACTCTTATATTTCATTTCTATTGTAAATGATTGCTCATAAAGGGTATGTGTTCTGGCTTTAAGCACGAGAAGGTCTCGTTGTATAGAAATTGTTAAATAGAACAAGATTGTATTCCACTGGTGTTTCCTTTGTGTATTATACCGAGCATTGTGTCATTTGTCTTGGACTCTTCACGCACGTATTTTTCAGGGATTTTTATGACGTATGTTATAGCTTTGTAAGGGCCTCGTTTTACAAAGGTCAAAGCAATGTTTGAGTAATCATGGAAATCTTATTCTGTACTATTATTTGTTGGGCTTGTTTTAGATGAAACGAAAGAAACATTTCAATTGTCATGTCAGTGCCAGTGCCATGCACTCTCCCGTTTGTTTATTTCTTGTAGTTGCATCCTTTTAGAGTTTGTTAACAATATAAATGTTGTAACTTAAAGAAAAAAGCATGTAAATAATGTACGGCGACAGTTATCTACTTCAAACACGAAAAGTAAAAAAAAAATAGAGGTATATAATAAATACTTTTACATAAATTCATCTTCCAAGTGGTTTGGTTGGCAACATGTCAGACCAGCAACCTATAATAAATGCTACTTAGTCTTGATCCAGCCATCCACATTGTCTCTTGAAACTAATCAAGATCAATGGAACACTGAAGAATGTTTGGAAGAAAGATACATTATAATAGTACATGCCATTTTGGATTTGTCGTTGTTGATTGAATCCAGGCTAAAATAAACAATAACAGTATGGCCCCCGATGTCGTCAAATAGTTAGGAAAAAATAGTAAACTTTGAACTGTGAAGGAGAGCTGAGGCAGCAAAAGGGGGGACTTAGAGGGCTCGCGCTTTTACAATGTCCAAGCTCATCTCACTTGGATCAGTTGCTTGCAGTTCCACTTGAATGCCGTCTAGTTCCCTCTTGAATCTATCCTTGGAACTTGCATACACCATCTTCATCCTCACCTTTGAAGTGTCTGGTGACCTACACAAACAGTATTAAACAGTTTGTTCAACGATGTGTATTTGTCTTCAGATGTCTGTATTAAACAGTATTAAAAAGTGGTTTTGATTGTTATTAACCAATAAGTGAAGTACAGCTTATAAACTATAGTACCATGCAACAAAGAAGATCTTGCTTTTCTGGCAATTCTCATCAGTTGTGAAATCAAAATCATACACGGCATAGCGACACTCATCAGCTGGCAAACTGGCCTGAAAATCCTGGTATGTTTCTGTCGATCCCCCTATTTTGTCAACCACAACTGATTGTGCCTCAATTTTGAACGTAATGTATCGGTAGATCCGCCTTGCTTTAAGCTCCTGAAACTTCAATTTGCAGTCATCATGCACGGCCATTCCGGACGCTGCATTTGCCTGCTCCATAATTTTGTCATAAAAATGTCTTCGATCATTTAAGAATTCTAGAATTCTATATGTTCATTCTTTATCACACATCACAACACGCGATGTTAACTGATTTTTCCATGTAATTACAGATTTTCAGCCGGTTTAGTTGGGGTAAGAATTTAGAATTTGCATGTTTTTGATTCCCAATTTGTGTTCCAAAATCTAAGAGGATGTAAAAACACCACTTAACTTTCATAGACTGAAACGAAAGTTCATTTTTGTATCAGCAGCATCTTTTGACTGTAGTTAATTTTGTAAGGGGCATGCATGCATGCATGCACATGATGAGATACTTTCCATTCTCCTAGACATTGTCCATCTCATCAACTCTCAAGTTTCATTCTTCCAATTATATGAAATGCGAAATATTTATTCAGTTGTGATATACAATGAAAAAACATACGAATATGAATTGGTGATATTGACATTGAAAGATCCGAATGAGGGTAAGAAGAACCCTATTGACAAAGCAGAAACAAGTATTATATAAAAACTAACAGGTTGAAAGATAAAGAAGAGAAATGGATAATAAAATACCATTTTGCCAGCAATGAGTAAGAAGCGCCCTTTGAAAAGTACAGGAAAAGAAAGGGATGGGAGCAATAGAGAATGGAAATGGGAGCAACAGACTCAATGAAAATTATGGATAGAAATAACAGATAAAGATCCTTTTTTTAGGAGCCACGAGAGGTTCAACTTTCACAAGACTAAGATTGCGGTTAGGGAATTCAAAGTTGGATGGGTTCGTTTTGATCTGTTTTACTTCCTTTCTCAAGCCTATATAATGCACCAACCTTGATTTTAATTAGATCTTCCAAATTAGGAGTGCCCTTAATTATAGAAATCATGTCCCAGATAACCAGTAACTATGCAATTAAATTTCGGGATAAATACTTTTTAAGCACTTCTTTTCCATTTTAGAGAATATGTGTAATTTTGTTTCCAAAAAAATTCAGATTCGTTAGGATACCAGAAGACTCTAATATGTTTGGTTTATAAAATTCAAATTTAACATATTACGTTTGATCTTTTTTTTAGATTTGAGTTGTTTTTTTAAAGTTTGATATGTATTCAATTAATTTATTAATTTATCGGTATGTGTGAATTGTTGTAAATGTTTCTATATATGTGTATTCACTCTCCATGAGCTAGTAAAAATAATTGCATGTATGTTGACTATGTTAACAAAAAATAATTAAATTATAATTATAAAAAAATATAAATAGTTTTGATAATATGATTCTAATCATTTTTATTTATTTTATAGATGATTTTTATTTATTTAATTTTAAAAAAATATTACATACAAAAATTTACTTCAAGAATAAAATTGAAAGAAAATTTAAAGGGAAGAATACTCTTTATATAATAGTATAAATGAAAAAAATAAACTTCTATGGGTGTTACTCCCTCCACCACCACATTTTCTCTCTCCACCTCCCCAATTCTATTACATATTTTTTGAATTACAAAACTAACCTTTTATAATTACAAAAATAACCTTTTTACTTTTTAATTCTAATTATTTATTTTAACCCTAAAATCTATCTTTCTACCCCTTCTCACTCACCTCCCAACCTTCTCAGATTCTCACTCAAACTCCATCACATCCGTTTTTCATCTTCCATTTTTCCTCCATAGGCCTGATATGCCTCCTCCTCAAAACTACATTATTAAAATACATTAAAATATATTCAAAAATAATATATCAAAAAATATAAATTATATTATTTAAATATCTTCAAAATTAATATAGAAAAACTGTAAAATATAAATTGTATAATCTTTAAACGGATGTCAACATCCGTTTAAGGGGAAAACGGATGTCGACATCCGTTTAAGGGAAAACGGATGTGACATCCGTTTAAGGGAAAACGGATGTCGACATCCGTTTTCCCTTAAACGAATGTTGACATCCGTCGACGGATGCTCACATCCGTTTAACGATTACGGTTTATATTTTAGGGTTTTATTACGCACCTTAACGCCTCTGAACCTCTCACGCCTCTGAACCAGCACCTTGAAGCACCACCCCACTCACGGCTGAAGATGAATTGCTTTCTCCACTTTCAATCTTACTAAACACAAAGTCCACCACATTCTCACGTCACAATTCTATAAAAGAGAAGAAGAAGTGAAACATGAGAGACAACCAACGATAGTGGAACGTAAGAGTGAACCTGAGAAAAATAATAAAGAGAAAGAGGGAAGAATGATAAAGAGAAGGAATGTTCACGTGAGATTTTAAATAATATTAACCCTAAAATTTTAATAAGGGTAAAATAAGAATGAAAAAATAAATAAAAAAGCTAAAAGGGGAATGAGGTGGTGGAGGAAGCAAGTTGTGGTGGTGGAGGGAGTAACACCCAACTTCTATTGGTTATTCTTGAGCACGCATATACTGTATTCATTTTAAGTGGGGTGGGCTTGGCAATTTGGAATTGAGCATCAAAGATTTGGACCGTCTGTCATCAATGATCCACATTTCTCAGAGAGTTGGTCCCTTCTACAAATAAAAAATCTAAGATGACAAGGCCCATATACAATGAATTGGATTGTGGATCACGGCTGACTGGATCTTGTGATTTTATAAGCCTATTATTGAATGGCCTTCATTTTGGAGTCCAAGTCAAATTCGGCTGGCCGGCCTCTAAACGTAACCCATGACGTCGCGGCCCAATAAAGAAATGCCATTAACCAATTAAATAAAATATATAACAGATAATGACATTAATGTAATCAATGGTAGGTAGTGCATTGCCAACTTCATGCATGACGTTTCCCGAAGTGTCATTTTCTAACTCAATATGGTATAAAATATTTGAAAAGCAAAGAAAAGAACATATTCCATAAAATCTACATCACTTTTTAAAAAAGAACCTAAAAAAGTTTGTAAGAGAGAAGAATACAAAAAACGCATAGTTTAGGGTTATTTTTATTATTAATATTGATATTATTATTATTTGTACTATTAATATTGAAATTATTATTTGTACTTTATATTGACCTATTACATTAACTTAAGAAACCAATATGAAAATAAAATTATTTATTTATTGTTAATTTTTTATAAAAAATAAATACATGTAATTAAGTATTTAACTTTTTCATATTACCAAACACTCTATTTAAATATTATATTTATAACTATATAATTATAACACTTAAATATAACCATTTAAAGAAATTATTTATTTTAATATAATAATAATCATATTAATTTTCTTAATACAAATTTTAAAAATAAAAAAAAAATCGATTAAGACTGGTTCTAATTAAAACTGGCCATACAAAACTATTCTATTCGACTTCCCTTATTTAACCCGTATCTAGTGGGCTTCTTCGTGAAAAACCCTAATTCTGGGCCTTGAAGTGGTTATTAGTTACACGGACCCAACTCCCCGAACCCAAAGTTGCGTTAAGCCCACGTAAAATGGTCCACCGACTAAAAAATAGAAAAAAAGGACCCACCAAACAAGCCGTGTCAGTTTAAAGTCAAAAGCGTATGGATGGAGACTACATTAGCAAAAACACGGTTGACACTATAAAAGCGAGCCTGGTATTGGTATGTGTTCAAATTTACGAACCTGAGTGGTGTTGCTTGGTAGGCACTACTTTTCGAAAAAAGCAATGGCGAAGTTGTTAGCGTTAAGTTGCTGGCGAAACCTCTCACCGCGACCTCATTACCCCTCCATGCCTAAATATCCAAAGGGACAGCCCGCCACCACCGTTGAAGAGCTCTCAGACTCCACCGCTCTTTTCTCCGTCGTCGGAATGACTTGTGCTGCCTGCGCCGGATCCGTCGAGAAGGCCGTCAAACGCCTCCCCGGGATCCGCGAGGCCATCGTCGACGTCCTCAACAACCGCGCCCACGTCGTCTTCTACCCCTCTTTCGTTAACGTGAGTCAAACAACTCCACAACAGAGTCACTCTCTCTCTCTCCATTTCTTTCTTCTCGTTCACTCTTCTAACTTTTTTTTGTTCTTTCAGGAAGAGACCATTCGCGAGGCCATCGAAGACGCGGGTTTCGAAGCGCTATTACTCACAGACGGCACTGACGACAAATCTGTTAAAGTATGCCGCATCCAAATCAAAGGCATGACCTGCACATCCTGTTCCTCCACGCTAGAATCCGTTTTACGAGGCCTTCACGGTGTCCTCGAAGCCCACGTGGGCCTGGCAACTGAAGAGGCCCAAGTCCATTACAACCCAAATCTCCTCCTCAATCCAAACGACGTTTTACAAGCCATAGAAGATTCCGGATTCGAAGCAGTTCTCATTAGTTCAAGCGAAGACTTCACCAAGATAGACCTCCGCGTGGAAGGCGCGGTAACCGACGGCGCTTCTATGACGCCAATACTAGATTCTCTGCGGACACTCCCAGGAGTCCTTGTGGTGGACTTAACAGAGGAATTC
Organism: Vigna umbellata; assembly: GCF_029865625.1. Classification (NCBI taxonomy): domain Eukaryota; kingdom Viridiplantae; phylum Streptophyta; class Magnoliopsida; order Fabales; family Fabaceae; genus Vigna; species Vigna umbellata. Next base: position 11,304,963 of record NC_142174.1, on the reverse strand, counting down.
AGCAAAATATCGGTTTCTTACAAACCGGACATCACGGGACCCAGAGATTTGATCAACGTGATTGAGCAAACAGGCAATGGGAATTTCAAGGCGACGATATATCCTACGGAACAAGGACAAAGAAATTCTCACAGACGCGAGGAGACAAGGCAGTATTATAAATCTTTCTTATGGAGCTTGGTGTTTACTATTCCCGTGTTTCTAACCTCCATGGTGTTTATGTATGTCCCTGGAATTAAGGACGCACTTGATGCAAAAGTTGTGAACATGCTTACCGTGGGGGAGGTTGCTCGGTGGGTGCTGTCCACGCCGGTTCAGTTCGTACTCGGCTGGCGGTTTTACTACGGTTCTTATAAATCGTTACGCCGTGGCTCTGCGAACATGGATGTTCTCATTGCGTTGGGGACAAACGCTGCGTATTTTTACTCTGTTTACTCTGTTTTGAGAGCTGCTACTTCTCCGCATTTTGAGGGGAATGATTTCTTCGAAACGAGCGCGATGCTTATTTCGTTCATTCTGCTTGGGAAGTATCTCGAGATTTTGGCGAAGGGGAAGACGTCTGATGCGATTGCCAAGCTCATGAACTTGACACCCGACGCGGCGGTTCTACTGACTTTGGACGCTGATGGGAATGTTGTTGGAGAGGAGGAGATTGATAGCAGGTTGGTTCAGAAGAATGATGTGATTAAGATTGTTCCTGGGGCGAAAGTGGCTTCCGATGGGGTTGTTGTGTGGGGGCAGAGTCACGTGAATGAGAGCATGATCACGGGGGAAGCGCGTCCCGTGGCGAAGAGGAAAGGGGACACTGTTATTGGAGGGACTGTGAATGAGAATGGAGTTTTGCATGTTAAGGCGACGAGGGTAGGATCGGAGAGTGCTCTTTCTCAGATTGTTCGCCTTGTGGAGTCGGCGCAGATGGCCAAAGCACCTGTGCAGAAGTTTGCTGATCGCATTTCCAAATACTTTGTGCCTCTGGTAATTATTAATTGTTTGATGTGATGAAAATGAAGGACTTTGTTTGTTTTTATTGAATTATTGTTTGTGCTCGCGGAGGATGAGATCCTAAAGGGATGGATGGATGTTCCTATGCAGGTGATTGTGATCTCTTTCACGACTTGGCTTGCCTGGTTTTTGGCGGGAAGATATCATGCTTATCCAAAGTCTTGGATACCGTCTTCAATGGACAGCTTTGAGCTTGCTTTGCAGTTTGGAATATCTGTCATGGTCATAGCCTGCCCTTGTGCTTTGGGTTTAGCCACGCCAACTGCGGTTATGGTTGGGACTGGAGTTGGTGCATCCCAGGGTGTGCTCATCAAAGGAGGGCAGGCATTAGAGAGTGCACATAAGGTCAGCATTTCGGATTTGATTAGTCCCTTTAGTTCTGGATTTACTTTGTCTATGTCGATCGGTTAAAATTGAAGTTAATAAAGTTGCTAGAAGAAAGTAAACATAGGAAAAACCATTAATATCAAGTGGTTTTTGATAGCCATTCCTGCCACCTAATCCAACATCAAATATGTTTTAGCCTTCTAGGAGGGAGTATCAACTAATGTGTTCACTTCATTTCATTTCTCAGTTCTTAAGATGAAGTATGAAGTACTGTTTTTGTTAACGTTATGCATGGTGAAGATAAATAGGTTTTTTGGATATCAGTATCAAGTATCAATCTGATTTTTCTTTCATTCATATCTCTCTACACTTTTTTAAAAGTTAAAATGGACAAGCTGGTCATTGGTTGTATGTTGTGCCATCTGTTAAAGCTTTCATGATTTTATCTGTAATTACTTACACGTGAATATATTTATGACTGTCTTCTAGGTGAACTGCATTGTTTTCGATAAGACGGGTACTCTCACTGTCGGGAAACCTGTTATAGTGAGAACAGAATTGTTGACAAAAATGGTGCTCCGGGAATTCTATGAACTTGTGGCTGCAACTGAGGTAATCCTCTCCCCCTATCTACTTCTCGAATGCTTAGCCTAGTGAATAGTTATAGTAAATAAGAGTTTGCTTTCTGATTATGATAGCTTCTTTGTTTGTAAGCGCTTTTAAAATTCATGGATTATAGATGCATATACATGTCATAAAAATTGCCCTTAATTTAACTTACCTATCTCAGGTGAATAGTGAGCATCCATTGGCCAAGGCCGTTGTTGAGTATGCCAAAAAATTTCGAGATGAAGAGAATCCTTCCTGGCCAGAAGCACGAGATTTTGTTTCCATTACAGGACATGGAGTAAAGGCCACTGTTCAAAACAAAGAAATAATGGTCGGTAATAAAAGCCTGTTGGCTGACCATAACATTGCAATTCCCGTTGAAGCTGAAAATATGCTTGCTCAAGCCGAAAAGATGGCTCAAACAGGAATATTGGTATCTATAAGTGGGAAAGTGGCAGGAGTTTTAGCAGTATCCGATCCACTGAAACCAGGTGCTCAAGAAGTTATTTCCATCCTAAAATCAATGAAAATCAAGAGCATTATGGTGACTGGGGACAACTTCGGAACAGCTAGTTCTATTGCGAGGGAAGTAGGAATTGAGAATGTTATAGCGGAGGCTAAACCGGATCAAAAAGCAGAGAAAGTGAAAGACTTGCAGGTACGAATGCATGGTATTACATATTTTCATCTTAATTTTAAGAAGTTAGTTATTCATCAATGAGATGATAGTTCTGAGCCTTGAGATTGAAAATAATACCACCTTATTTCAAACCATAACTAGATAACTATTTCTTCTTTCATGGAAGGTAACTGAGAAATACTCGTATCTGCTTTGCTAATGTTCAGTAGTCGGTACTAGTGTAATTTTGTCTTTTGGACATTACTTTTCAAACTCCCTGACTTGATTACTGGTTTTTATACCATAAACTTCAATGCTTGTACCTGAATCCCACTTTCAAAGTTGTTTGTACTGCTTCAGAGGAATGTATTTGCTGTTGCAACATACTGAGTGACTTGTTTTTCTCTTTCAGGCTTCTGGTTACACCGTGGCTATGGTGGGGGATGGTATCAATGATTCGCCTGCACTTGTGGCAGCAGATGTGGGAATGGCAATTGGTGCCGGTACAGACATTGCTATTGAGGCTGCTGATATTGTCCTCATGAAGAGCAACTTGGAAGATGTCATAACTGCTATTGACCTTTCAAGAAAAACATTTACCCGTATAAGGCTGAATTACGTTTGGGCTTTGGGTTATAACTTACTTGGAATCCCAATTGCTGCTGGAGTTCTTTTCCCTTCAACAAGGTTCAGATTGCCACCCTGGATTGCTGGGGCTGCTATGGCTGCTTCCTCTGTCAGTGTTGTTTGCTGTTCTCTGTTGTTGAAATATTACAGGAGACCCAAGAAGCTAGAGAACCTTGAAATACGAGGCATAAGCATCGAGTCATCCAGTGATATATGATCACGATTCCTGGTTTTTCTTTAGCCATTTTTGTACGTATGTAAATGTTGTGTTGTGATCATTTTAGTTTAGTGTACAGGTGTGAGAAAGGGTTTTCGGTCATGTAAAAAACCTTAGGTTAAACTCTGTCATATCTAAAATTTACAAATTACTTCTGCCATTTCAATTTGTCTTTCATTTAAGATTTTCTCACATTAAAAGTAATACTAAATTAATTACTGGGTTGCAAAAATTGACCAAAATATTCTTACACTCTTAGGGGTTATCTCTGTTATGCATTTAAATTAACAACTATTATATTTTCTTACAAACGTATTTAATAGTGCCTTATTTTAAACATTCATACCTTATACAATAAATATAAATAATGATACATTATTTTTAATTACTCACTCAATATTTAAAAATTTTCTTTATTTTTTTTATCACATTATAGTATCTATAAGAATTTATATTTTCTTTTTCTTTTTCTTGGTGTCATTATTTTTTGAATAGTTATTCTAGTCAAGATAATAGAAAAGAATCCAGCAAGTATATGTTACCCGAGTATTTTTTTTATCTTTAAATTATTATAAAAATATTTTTTATTTCAAATTAAATTATAAATTATTTCGTTTATTAACTTTATAAAAAAAATCTAACAATATAATTTTATTTGACATTTAATAAAAACTCCACACATAAATATAATTTTTTATAATAATTTTAAAACAAAAAATATATTTAACATAGTTAATTATTAGTATGTTTTTTAAATAAAAGATAATTAAGTTTTTTATTTAATTATGAATAAATTATTCTTCTATCTAATTAGTTTACTTTACAATAAAATGATACCTTGAATTGGGATTTTACAAAGAAACAAGTCTCAAAGAACTATCAAAGGACTATTTTGACCACTAAGCAACAAGTTGCAGTGTTTATTTGGTGGATAGAGAGGCATCGACTTTTGGTCATTCCGGGTGTCTATGATTATGATATGATAACACTTTTTGACAGTTTATTATTTTTAAGAAAATGGTCCTTTTTCTGTAAAAAGTGTTTTCCTTTAAAAATTATATTTTCTCTAGGACATTATTACAACAGCTTGATTAAATTTTCGATTTTTTTTTCACAATTTCTTCATGTATTCATTCAATATTTAGATAATACTCTGACCTTCACGTAGTTTTCACTTTCAAACTATTTTCTAGGATATTAGTAATATTAGGAAATTTGTTTTGATTATTATATATATTTATGTAATTGATACATTTTGGCGTATCAAGTTTAGTAAAAAAGAAATTCTCTTTCAAAAAAAAGATATACTTTTAATATAATTTTAATAATTTTTATTTTTAATTTAAAATAAAAAAATAAAAAAAATCAGAAATATTTACATAATTATAATCCACATTTTTATTTATGTACTTTGTTTCTTTTTCATCCTCACCCTTTCTTTTTCTGACACCCGTAACAACAAAATAATTTATGATGTTGTATTAATTTTTTATTAAGACTCTCTTATATGTTTTTCTTCTAGTTATTATTAAATTTAGTTTTTAAATTTTAGAAGTAATAGTTTATCTAAAAAAAATTGATATTTTAATTATTATGGGGTTCCTTGTTACTTCCTTCGATTACTTAATTTTTAAATAACGAAATAATTAATTTAAGTTGAAAAAACAAACTTTATAATACATTATATATTTATACGTTTATACTCATGCTTGAATCTCTTTACCAGATTATAAACTTGATTAAAAATCATACCGTTTCATTAGTTTTAGTCAAAGAACCAAATTTATATAATTACAAAAAGCAGTTAAATTAAATTCAAAAAAATTAATCTTAATTATGTCTTAAAACTCTTTATACCAATAAAAGTTACTGATATTAATATATACTGTAGTAAACGGATAAAAACACGTGAAATAAAAGAGGGAAAGTTTGAAAAATGGGAAGAATAATTATTGAACAGGAATTTTTAGTGTACGTTACTCGTCAAATTTTTAATGTACATATATAATGTCATGTTTAAGATTTTCAATTATAGGTTGGATTACATAAAAAAGAAAACGTTTTATGGCTGTTGAAAGAAAAAAATTTGAATGACAAAATTAGTTTTCTTAGTGTTCAAAATATTTAATGTGTGGATGAGAGATGTGTGGATGAGAGAGATGATGTAAAGTTGAGCCAACTTAGTTATTGACATCTTCAAATTCACAACAAGAAAATGAGCACTTTTAGTTAACCTGTCAACTATTACTCAAATTGCATCATGATGCCTGACCGTTCGAGGTAAATGGGTAATAAAGTCCATAACAATGCTATGTCATTTTCACTCAGGAATATTCAATTGTCGTAGTAGACCGTCTGGTCTTTGATGTTCAACCTTAGCTTTTTCACAAGTTAAACAAGAAGATATAAACCGAGCCACATCAGTCTTCATACCCGGCCACCAAAATGATTTCTTGAGATCTTATACATCTTAGTCATGTCTGGATGCATGCTAAAACAACTTTGGTGTCCTTCCTCAAGAATTAATCTTTTCAGCTCTCCCTCATTAGGAACACAAGTCCTACCCCTTAACCGTAAGAGACCGTCTGTCCCAGTATTAAAATTTTTTCCTTATTTTGAACCGATCAACCCAAAGATCCTTTGAAACTCCACATCATCCGACTGTTTCTCTTTGATTCGGTCAAACAAGTCACTTGATAACTTGAGAGTACAACACCATCAAAACCGATCGGTTTACTTTACTGTTCACACCTAGCTTCCACTTTCTAAATTTCTCAATTCCCATCCTTCCACCTGGCTTCCACTTCATCTTCAAAATTTAAGGGTTCTGACATGTAGTTCCTTCGAAATAATTCAACAAAACATAATTAAATCTCATTTATTTATAATAGATTTTGAAATAGCTATATAAGTTGCCCAAACGTTCATGAATATTTGTAATAATTTTTTCTGTTTTTCTTATAATACCAATAAATAAATTAATCAAATAATACAATAATAATAATATAGTTGCTTTCATTTGTCAATACACCTACCCCTGAAAGGATATCTTAAAGTTGAATATGCTTAAAGAATAAGATGTCAAACTTCGCATTCTTCTACACTTAATTTTGAATGTTTCAGCAACTAGCAATTTTGAAACCCTAAAATAAAAAATTGGTTAAAATGATGTCATTTTTAATAGTAATAATCAACTAATAAGTTGGACATAACAGATATGATAAAATAAACAAAGTCAATATATCTCTCATAATCAAATATTTCAACTTGTTACTTAGTGGCCATGATGGTACGGGACTCAAACCAAATAAGTTTTTTAATTTCTTACCATGTATGTTAAAAAAAAGTAATATATATACTTGTATTCGGTTTTATTCTATTCCATATAAAAAAAGTACTTGAAATATAAAATATGAACGATTTAAAGTCCCTGTGCTGATTTTGGGTTGATTCAAATCTAAGGATCAAATATGCTCAAATCTTATTATACAGAATGATTTTATGGCATTTTTTTTTAAAGTTATGTATAACATGAATTTTTTTATCAGTTTAGGTATTGTGATAATTAATTTATCTACTACAATTTAGACTCTATTCTTCTGTGGGAACATTAATTTGTTGTGTGATAAATAAGCTAGATATATATTATCGAGAAACTTCAAAACTATATATAATTATTAGAAAAATTATCTTAATTATTATGTTACATTTAAATTTATTTGCAAATTTCAACTTTATTTTTCTCAACGGTGAACTCCTTATGCAAATATATAGTGACTACATGCAGATTTTTAGAGGACAACGTATAAAATTTGAAAACCTTAAAAACTTGCCGTATTTTTGTATATTTAGACTGTAGCAAATTAGGAGCATTTTAACCAAATAATATTAATATGATTGAGGACACTGGTTTAAAGTCTAATAGTAATTAAGATGAATTTTTGGTTTTAAACTAGAAGAATTTGTTAAGTTTAATTTAGGGAAAAAAAGGTTGAATTCCGTTTTGGAAAATAATTTCGCTTTAACTTCCAGAATTTAGTTAATTAAACTTATAAATTGTTAATTCAAATCAATTCCAACAAGCTATTTTTTTTTTCAGTTTATTTCGATTTTCACATAGTTCAGGACATTTAGCTTTTATGGTTTCCTACAAATACTATTTAAAACTATAAATGCTATCTTTTTTCTGAAAATTTAAAATTAAATTACTTTAGGTTTATTTAGCTCTAAACAAACGATTCTTCTTTGAAAGCTTTATACACTTAAAACGCTTGGTTTCTCCGAATAACCTATGTAGTATACGTTTAAAATAATTCTATTTTTTTAATAGGTTATACTCACAACTAAAGAGTATACACTTAAAATTCTTACTTTTGAAAAGGTATCTTTGTTTGTTATTTAACAAGTTTGGCTTAAATTCAACGTTATTTTCAATCATAATCTATTGTTACTCAAATTTTCTGACCTATTTCATAATCTTATAAACTCAAACATTTAAACATTAAATTATTTTTTATTAATTAGGGACATTCAGAAAACAATTATAAGAAGCTGATTTAAAATTATAAAAATATTTATCCTTATGGAAAATTTTTCTAACAAGCTTCTTAAAGTATGCTTATCTAAATATATTTATTGATTCACCAAAAACATTGTTAATTTATTCTATCTCACTTTATCGTCTTGCAACTTAACTTATGTATTACAAATAATAAATAAATATCTGATTAAGTTATTTATCAAAGTGCACTCTTTTAGTGAGTCAGGAAAAACATTATAACAAAGTAAATAATTATTTCACGTTTCATTAAATTATTCTTTAATCAAGTTATAGACACGAAGTATTTATTGAGCTCTGCTGTCTTTTACGCAAAATTTATCAGAAATCACTCCGCAATTAATTTACAGTTCCGATATTTCTTGGTGTAATTTATTTTTTGTAATATTAATAAGTTTTGTTATAAAGATATTCTAAACTATTTTAAGTTGCATATGTTACGAGTCGTGTCATAAGTTTTCCTTTAAATAATTCTTTGATTTTTCTGTGAAAATCTATTTGATGTTTTTTATTTTATATATATCATTTTATTTTGCCCCACTATTTATTTATTATTTGTTTAAATGATGTTGAGCGATGTTTGAGTTCTATAAATAGGGTTCACCGCAGTTGATTGTGAAGAAGAAAGTAATAGAGAGTGAAATGGGTGAGAAGTTAGAAGGTTGGGAGTGCAGTAGCAGTTTCCAGTGCTGTGGAAATTTGTGGCCTAAGGCACACTATCCTTCGATGACGGCGGTGGAAGCGGGAAAGACGGTGGCGGAATTAGAAGGATCAGAGAGCAAAGTGGTTTTGTTCGGCGTTACGGGAATGACGTGTGCTGCGTGCGCCGGATCCGTTGAGAAAACCATCAAACGCTTACCTGGAATCCGAGAGGCCGTTGTTGATGTCTTGAATCATAAAGCTCAGGTTCTTTACTTTCCTTCAATGGTTAACGTGAGTATCAATCTCTCTCCATACACTTTATTTCAACATTTTCATGATTGTTTGCTTTGCTTTTTCCCACTTTAACTACTTCTTTCGCCTTTTCAACACATTCGAGTCTCTCCATACACGAATTCTGAGTTCCTTAAAAAATCACAAAAGTTTATACGCAGCACAATGATACCATAAAAGAATATTAACTGAACAATTCTACTCACAAGATTGTGATCCTGCTTTAAAGAACTGAATTATTTTATGTAAAATTAAATGTGCAATTATAATAGTTGTTTACATCAGTTAACGAAACTGAAGAGGCGGGCATATGTATACTTGAGAATAACATTCTGATTTAAGTTTTCAGATTATGGACCGAAGATACATGTTTTTGCAAGAAGCTTTATTTAATTTAAGACGACCTTTCGATATCAATTATTAGTGTTTAAGGGGTTCTTTAAGTATACGTTAGGCCTACGTACATGATATAAATAATATTGGCAATTGATCATTTTAAAAATTTCCCAAAATTTTCTATTCTTGATCTCTTCAATCATTGTTTTTCATTAACGTCTAAAATATTATAATCATGGCAAATGATCGTGTTTGGAAAGTAAGTGGCCGATCGAAAGGTGAGTAGGGGAAGTGCGTGGATCAAAGATCTTGAAATTCCGAGTGCTATGCTTCGTGCAGAAAAAAATTGTTTGATTAATTAAATCGATAAAGTTATCCTTTGCTAAAGACTCAATAATTATGTTTAAAGAACTGACATAATTTACCAAAGCGTAATTCAAACCTTTCAATGTTTACTCTTTTACAGATAATGATGCTTTAGATGGTGACATTTTACTGTTATAGTTTATAAAGACTAGTAGAATAATATGATATCACACACATATTGCATATATTAACCATTTTTTTTATCTTTACGCATATGTATAACTATAGATGGTACAAGGCCTTTAGCTAACATAGTGGAAGGTTGGTAGTTGCGTGTCAAAATTTCTAAGTCGAGACTCAATAGCTATTGTTATGGTATATACATGTATTTTATGTATTACGTCTTCGTAAGCAATAGTTGGATACACATATTCAAAGCTGGTGTGATAAGATCATAAGTGAGTGAGTTTTCTGGCTTTTTCGAGTTTCTTTTTTCTCATGAAAAGGAAATCACTGACAGACCAATAACGTTCCTCCATATACCTTTTTTTAGTCTTTCTCATGGAACAACCCTAAAAATAGAACATCATTTTGAATTGACTTAAATAATTTTTTACTTCATAACTTTACATATTATTTTCAATACTTTTTTTTCTTTTTTTTTTTATCTAACGTACGTTCTTTTTGAATCTCCAATAATTTTTGTTGAGAAGTTTATAGTTTACTAATGTTATTTTAAATGATCAATTGTTTCTGAAATTGATCTTGTTAAAATTAAATAGAATTAACTGTTTTTAAATTATTTTATTTGAATGAAAAAGTTAATTAATGTAATATGGACAATATATAATATAAATAATGTGTTTCTTTTAGATTAAAACTTGCATTCTCAATTGGGTACTGTTATTTTTTGACAATCAACACAATTTTACGCACTTTTAGTTACCAAAATATTTTTAAAAGTGGATTGTCATGCTCTAAAAGATGTCAAAAAATCATTTTCTTTCTCAGTTCTTTTAATCCATCTTATTCCGGGTTGAAATTTAAGATTTATTTTAAGTTTTTTAAAGTTTCGTCTTTTATTTCTTGAGTTTTTTTATCCTTTGGCTTGTTGCTTTACAAGCATCATCATCTTTATTATTATTATTATTATTATTATTATTATTATTATTATTATTATTATTATTATTATTATTATTATTATCTATGGTTTATAAATAAATTAAAACCGAAATATCAACCAAAAACATTCTTATACCAGAAGCTAAAGTCAAAGTGAAACTATTTTTACAGTGTTCATTACATTAATAATATGCTGCCCATTGTGCACGTATATGCTATCTTTTTCCGCTTTAAAAGTTGACGATTAAACCATATCTTGTTATATATATAAAGAGAGAAAGAGAGAGAGAGAACAATCTTTTTGCTACCTCATCAGACCCGAAATTTTCCTTGGCTGATTCGTATTAATATTACACTTTTTATGATGTGCTCCACTTTCTTCCTGTAGCCATTAGTAGATCACATTCAACATAAATCTCTTCTACCGGATCTTCTTCCAACGATCTAAAAGTATAATCTAATTTTATAAACATGATATATAAGGAATTTAACTGCTGAAAGTGATTATCATTGTTGATGTAGCGAGATGGCAAAACAATTTTATATTCTTATTTAATTATAAATAACCATTTTATACCAATTTAATCACTATTTTATATCAATACATTATACTATAACTCATAAATACAAATAAAATATTAAAAGAAATAAATATATAAGAGAAGATTAATTTAGTACAATTTGTTTGAAATCAAATCAAATGAATAAAAAAAAATCTTTTGTTAGTGATTAATAAATAAAACATATAATTTTAGTTTGCATAAAACATATAAAGTTCAATCTTAATCTCTCTACTCTGAAAATACATTACTTTGGATATTCAAACATCATCTAAGTGCTTTTTATACCTCTACAAAACACTATTTTTTCCAAAATTAGAAAGACTAAGAGTGGACAATTTTTTTTCGAAGAATTTAAATAGAATTTTAAAAAAAATTATACAACCAAAAGTATATTTTATCTGATATTATATTTTGTTGAAAATTTAAAATAATAGGTGGAATCAATAAAGCCTCATTTTATTGAATAACTAATTAAATAAATAAAATTAATTTAACGCACGTTAAAAAAATTCAGTGGTGAATAAATTCATGAGTAAACTCCTTAATATTTTTAGAAAAAAAAAATACAAGAGATATTTATTAAGATGGGTGTATGTCTTTCATCATTTTTGTTTTGTTCTTTCATGGATAAAAGAATAGCTATGGCCATTATTAAACTCTTCTTTCATCGTCTGTTCACAAATCATACATTTGACGCAGGAGGAGAGGATACGCGAGGCCATTGAAGATGCTGGATTTGAAGCCAAAGTTATTGAAGAAGACTCCAACTACACCTCAACTCAAATATGCCGCATACACATACGAGGCATGACTTGTACCTCTTGCTCCTCCACTATCGAATCAGCTCTACAATCCCTTCGTGGGGTGCACAAGGCACGAGTGGCCTTAACAACAGAAGAAGCAGAAGTCCACTATGACCCCAAAATCCTCACCCACAACTACCTAATGGAAGCTATACAAGGCACCGGGTTCGAAGCCATACTAATAAGCACAGGGGAACACATGAGCAAGATTGAACTTAAAATTGATGGCATTAAAAACGACCAATCCCTTGGTGCCATTGAGCGCTCTCTCCGTTCAATCCCTGGTGTTGAAACCATAGACATATATCCGGACATTAACAAAATTGCCATAACTTACATACCACACATGACAGGACCAAGAACCTTCATAGAAGTCATAGAATCCACTGGATCAGGGTGTTTTAAAGCGGTGATATTTCCAAACGATGAAGGAAGAGAAGCACTTAGACAACAGGAAATTAACCGATACTTCAAGCTTTTCATATGGAGTCTAGCTTTTACGATTCCTGTTTTCTTGACATCCATGGTCCTCATGTATATACCTGGAGTTAAACGTGTTTTGGATGTCAAAATTGTTAATATGTTGAATATTGGACTTCTCTTGAGGTGTGACTTTGCTACCCCGGTGCAGTTTATCATAGGTAGACGGTTCTATGTTGGGGCATATAAAGCGTTGCGCAAGGGTTCTGCTAACATGGATGTGTTGATAGCATTAGGGACAAATGCAGCATATTTCTATTCTCTCTATGTTGTGGAAAGATCTGTTTTCTCTCGGCATTTCAAAGGAAACGATTTCTTTGAGACCAGCTCTATGCTTATTTCTTTTATTCTGTTGGGTAAGTATTTAGAAGTGTTAGCAAAGGGGAAGACATCTCAGGCGATTGCAAAGCTTATGAACTTGACACCTGAGACAGCGATCTTGTTAACTCAAGATGATAAGGGGGATGTTGTTAGTGAAAAACAAATTGATATTCGGTTGATACAAAAGGACGATGTGATCAAGGTGGTCCCTGGTTCAAAAGTAGCATCTGATGGCTTTGTCATATGGGGACAAAGTCATGTAAATGAGAGCATGATAACCGGAGAGGGAAGGCCTGTGGCAAAGAGGAGGGGTGATATGGTGATTGGAGGCACTATGAATGAGAATGGGGTTATGCATGTTAAGGTGACAAGAGTTGGATCCGAGAGTGCTCTCTCCCAGATCGTTCGTCTTGTTGAGTCAGCTCAGATGGCTAAAGCTCCAGTTCAAAAACTTGCAGATCATATTTCTAAATATTTTGTTCCTCTGGTAAACTTAGAACTAACTATATTTAATGATTTTTAATTTATTTTTAGGTTTTACTTATGGATTCAGTCAGAGGAAATTCATCTATGCTCACCAGTTCCCTTTTTTTTTGCAGGTCATTGTGCTTTCTCTTTCAACATGGCTCTCCTGGTTTCTAGCAGGAAAGTTACATGCATACCCAAAATCTTGGATACCATCCTCCATGAACTACTTTGAGCTTGCACTTCAGTTTGGTATTTCGGTCATGGTCATTGCCTGCCCTTGTGCTCTAGGCCTAGCCACTCCTACTGCTGTTATGGTTGGTACTGGAGTTGGTGCAACGCAAGGTGTTTTGATCAAAGGGGGCCAAGCACTAGAAAGTGCACACAAGGTAAGTAAGTAGTGGCCTTGACAATAACAATAGACAAATTCTATTGGTACACTCATTGTTGTAGGGTGATATTATGTGGGTTCAACCCAATCACAAAAAGAGTCTCTCAGTAAAGAGTAAGTTTTGTAGCGTTTATCTTTGATGTGAAATTCACAATTACAATTTGCAATATTGCAGGTGAATTGCATTGTGTTTGACAAGACAGGAACACTCACAGTTGGGAAGCCAATGGTTGTAACTACAAAACTCTTCAAAAAGATGTCAATTAAAGATTTCTATGAATTTACTGCTGCAGCAGAGGCAAGCCTTATTCCATTTACCATAACTACTTGAATCTGAAATTACATTTAAAATAGTATTTAAATTTATATCTTTATTAGGTGAACAGCGAACATCCAATCGCTAAGGCCATTGTTGAGCACGCCAAGAAGATCACAGAAGAACAAAATCATTCCTGGCCAGAAGCACACAACTTTGTTTCTGTTTCAGGCCATGGAGTAAAGGCCATTGTTCTAAACAAGGATATATTGGTTGGGAATAAAAAGATGATGCTGGATCATAACATAACCATTTCAGCAGATGCTGAAGAAATACTAGCAGAAGCTGAAAGCCTGGCTCAAACTGGGATTTTAGTATCCTTGGATGGAGAAGTCGCTGGAGTTTTGGCTGTCTCAGATCCATTGAAACCTGGCGCCAATGAAGTTATTTCCATTCTTAATTCCATGAAAATTAAGAGCATCATGGTGACAGGTGATAACTGGGGTACTGCCAATTCCATTGCCAGACAAGCCGGTATTGAAACTATCATAGCAGAGGCTCAACCAGAGACTAAAGCAACTAAAATAAAAGAACTGCAGGTATAACAAAATCATTGCCCCAAATAAGTCTTTAACCCTGCCAAACAGTACATAATTACAGGTCCTTCTAATTTCTTTACTTAAATTCGCTACAACAAAACATCATTTAAGCCAAGGTTAAATGATAATACAACCTTTAGCCAACTTTTTGACAGGGTATAACTAAGGTTAAATCAAGTTACGAAACATGATAACAGTGAAAAAAATCATACACCTATTCAATCACAAGTTGATATGGACTAAAAATTTATTGATTCAATAATAGTCACCTTAAATGTCATGTATACTGTGATTTTTTGTCAACGGACAGTGTGATTTTACACTGATATCATAGAAATTAAATTCTTGATACTTCTCTCTAACATCGTATAACTTTCATCAAACAATATAATACAGCAATTTATGAATATGCTATGTCATTATTTAATTGGAGAAGTTGGGGCAGGCTTCTGGGTATACGGTGGCAATGGTGGGAGATGGCATCAACGACTCACCAGCACTTGTGGCAGCTGATGTTGGAATGGCAATAGGTGCTGGCACAGACATTGCAATTGAGGCAGCTGACATCGTTCTGATGAAGAGCAACTTGGAAGATATAATCATTGCCATTGACCTTGCAAACAAAACCTTCTCTCGTATACGTCTAAACTACTTTTGGGCTTTGGGTTACAATATCTTAGCCATCCCAATTGCAGCGGGCATTCTTTACTCATCCACTAGATTTCGCTTACCACCATGGATTGCTGGAGCTGCAATGGCTGCCTCTTCTCTCAGTGTGGTTTGCTCATCCCTCTTGTTAAAGAATTACAAGAGACCTTCGAAGCTAAATAACATGGAGATAAATGGTGTAAAGATTGAATAATTATTCGATGTGCCAATTGCAAATGTCTCGTTTGTTTGTTGGGGCTGTAAATAAAACACCTAATTTTAATCAAACTACATCTGCACAAATATATAGAAACTAACACTACATTTTGAATGTTAAAAATACTTCATTGGTATTTATTACTGTTCACTTTTACTTATTATTTCGTGTACTAACGGATAGGCGAGCGAGTGACCACCTCGTTCCTTTCGAAAAATTTGGAGAGAAAAGTGGATATGGAGGATGGTTATCCTGGCGAGAGAATTTGAGGGTATGTACGGTTCTTTTCCTATTATATCCTCAGTCCACAGATTAAATTAAGATTAAAATTCAACTCTTTATGTTTTTAATATGTTTTGGTCTCATCTTTTCTTGCAGGTGGTGTGTTCCCGGAGTTGTGCGGAGGGAGAGGTCGTCACGGGTCCTTGGTGGTGTTGTAAATAAACCAAAACTATGTCGTTTTAGATATATACTTTTCTGTACTCTGCCTATATAAGGCAGTATTTCCTTAATGAGAATTAACTCATTCTCTCATATTCTTGTGCTCTCCCTCTTTCATTCTCTGAGTGCTTTTACACCTTTCTCTGCATTCTGTAAATACCTCCTCTGAACTATCAGTGCAGGGGGGTGGCTTGCGGTGGTGCTGTGGTGGTTGATTGGTGGTTCTGTGGTGGTGTTTTTCTTGGTGAGGTAAGCACCGAATGCAGTGAAATGTGGATAATTTTGGTATGTTTTTCAACCCATTTTGTGTTTTGTTTTGGTGTAGATGGATGGTGCATCTATTATGGGTGTTTGAATAGGAAGTTGGTGTTGGTGGAAGACAGTGTTTTTTGTTAGCCTTGTTCTTCATTTTCAATTTTTGTGGAGGTAGTTTCATCAAATAATAGATTCAAATTTAATAGTTATCATAATTAATAATAATAGTATAAATCAAATAGAAAGCTTTTAAAAATAATATTAATGGAAAAAAAATAATTTTTTTATTTAAAAAGTAATCATTAATATTTTTTTTCTAAATTAATTTTAACTCAATCTTTATTTTATATTGACTTTAACTACATATAACCTTAATTTTTTATTTATTAAATTGTTTTTTATTTATGAAATCTATCAAATCATTTGTACAAATTTTAAGTTAAATCTCTTTATTTTCACTTCAAAGTTCTTTAAAATAAAACATAAATTTCTTTTAATTTAATTCCAATCAAACATTAGTTTTATTTATTTATTTAACTTAATTTGTCTTTAGCTACGTACTAGTGTTTCTTTATTTTATTTCATTTATTTTTTATTATACATGAATTATTTAATTTAATTTATATTTTTATTATGTTTGTTTAGAATATTTTAATTCATATATAATTATTTATTTAGAGAATTTGGATAAAAAGAATTATTTATATGTTTTATTGTTATTGTATATTTTTTGTGTTGTGATAGTCCTTTGTGAAAATGTCAAAGAGTATGTATCTTTAAAAAGAGTTTTAGGTTCCATTTCAGTGAATTGAGATTAAACCCCCGTTAGAGTGTCTATATTTGAAAAATCACATATTGATACAATGTTGGATGAAAGATACAAACCATATCAGAGTTTAAAGAAGTTTTACTAAATAGATGAATATTTGGATAGTTTCAAATACTTGAACTAGGATATTCATAAGTTAAATTTGAGATTATATAATGTTTGTTAAGGTTAGGTTGAATATATATTTCTTTTGCGAATCGATGACTAATATTTTTGACAAAAAAATTATTAAAATTTAAAAAATACTTAATTATCTAATCACTTTTCACAGTAATTTTGATGTTCATGTGAAATATGAATCCATTGATAAAATGGATGGTATTGAGTTTTGTGATTGTATGTCCAATTCTAGGTTGCTAAAGTCGGTATTGTTTATTGAATTTATTAAGATTGATATCGATGAAGTTGATATTTAAGATATGTTACTCCTTTCATATTTTTATATCATATGTATTCAATAGGAGAGCAGAAGAAAAACATGCTCAATAAAAATTATTCCATAAATTATTGAGAGATCTTCTTAAGATTAACTCTAGTATAATTTATATTAATACTCTTAGAAGATGTTGAATATATAAATACTCTTTTATTTTGATGTAAAACTCTTAATATCATACAAAATGCATGTTTTTGTGATATTTTATGAATAACTATAAAAATAAGGGTTAAATATGTTTTCAGTCCCTAAACTATTCGCTGTTTCTGGTTTTCGTCCCTCTTTCAAAATAAGGTATAATTTGGTCATCATTCTTTTCGAAACTTTGGTTTTAGTCCTCGTTTTGTTGACTAAATGAGGACCAAATTTTTAACGGTGTTTAGTTTTCGAGGACTAAAACCAACTTTTCGAAAAGAATGAGAACCAAACTGTACCTTATTTTGAAAGACGGACGAAAACCAGAAACGACCAATAGTTTGGGGACTAAAAACATATTTAACCCTAAAAATAATATATATATATATATATGATATTATATTAACAATATTCTCTCAAAAAAGTCTTATAAATATTATTGTACAAAAGAAAATTAATTGATATTTTGCATACTGTAAGTAGTATATATTATTTGATAAATGAAATTTGGATTCAGTTTTTAATTTCATAAAATTTATTATCTATTTAGACTAGCCTTAAAAGAATATATAAGTTAATTGACAGTAATTAAAAAATTTACAGGAAAAAAAATTACATATGAATGTCATTTCAAATTAGTTGTTTATTTTATTAAGTAAATAAAAAATATTTTATATATATTGGTTGTTTTTATGTTTTATTTTTATATAATTTTATTAAACACCGGTAATTTTAATTATATAATAAATTTAATAAAAAAATCATATCTATAAATTAAATTAAATGTGTATGTTATGAACTATTGAAAATTACTTTGATGCATTGATTATTTCTCTTAACTCCATTTACTTATTTTCTTTACTCCATTTATTTTCACTCATTATATTATTACATGATTGAAATAGATGTAATACATAAACAAATTAATAAATAAATAAATAATTTCACAAATGAATTATGAATTTGAATAGAATCAGTATGAATAAATGATACTAAGACTTAAACCGTAAAAAGTGTTAAAAAAAATTAACACTTTGTACATTAATTAAAAAATTGTTAAAATAGATTCTAACCATAATTGTAATGTAATATTAAAAAGTGAATTCTAATTCAATCTTACTTAATTAACTTATAAGTTGAGGGTTATCCTTATTTATATATTTTAATTTAGTTTTATAATTTCAATCTATTCATAATTATTTTATAAATAAATAGGTTATCTAATAATATTTAAATAATTTAAATATTTAATTTATTTGTTTAAGTTATATATTTAATACCTTAATTTTCAACTAATATTTGAAGAATTAGGTTAATGTTATGATTTCATTGTTATAAAAAAAAATCAAATCAATTTACTTGTTATATTGCGAAATAAATTATAAAAATAAAATATTATTATTTTTAAAAAAAATTCAAAATTAATTTTAAAACAAATTTCAAATTATATTTTTCAAAAGTTGTTAAAAGATAAATTTTAAAAGAATACTTATAAAAAAATTATTTTAGTTAAAAACATTCATTACAGAGAATATAATCGATAATTTTTTATTTTTTTATATTTGGTAACTAAGGGATTAGAAAGATAAATAATGGATTGTTTTTTTTCTTATTTGAGACTAAAATGTAACCCATCTTTTAAAATGTAGTCCATTTTTTAGTTTTGCTTAAGGTTCACCATTAAGGCATGTTGAATTTAAGTATTCTCTCATTAAATGTGCATCTTCTGTAAAGGTAGGGTTCCTATTAAAATGTGAATCTCTATATATGGAGAATTCTTTATTCAAACATGCATTATGCGTGAATTTACTCTGACAAACTGTAGGCAACTTTTGTAGGGTAGAGCACGATAATAAATAGGAGGGAAAAACTAAAACTATATTTAAAGAAACTACACATCAATTGGGTATGGGCTACCATAGTTTCAGAAGTAGTTGGGTGAACAATCTCATGCCATGCTTCTTGAAAGAAAGGGCCATACTCTCAAAGTTTCGAGAAGAAGGATATAAATTAAAAGAAAGATACAAAATAAAATACAAATATACCTTTTCAACCATAAAAGGGAATATCACATTCACAACACATCATGTATGGTTAACCATAACTAATAATTATCAATTATTTTTAAGTAACTGTCTCATATAATATTTGTCAAATAATATTTGAAGATTGCGAGATAAATTGTTTAAACCTAAATTACTTTAACATATGTTTAAATAGATGATACTAAACAATTTTATCTACTTGATGAACTCAGAGAACATAGAAACTTTTACAAGCGA
This sequence comes from Vigna umbellata, assembly GCF_029865625.1. NCBI lineage: Eukaryota > Viridiplantae > Streptophyta > Magnoliopsida > Fabales > Fabaceae > Vigna > Vigna umbellata. The sequence goes on along the minus strand of NC_142174.1, from coordinate 11,285,186 downwards.
AAGCATAACTCGATGTGATTCATACAAGAGTTTAGATCATCTCATTATACGTAAAAATATCTAATTGTGCATTGACTTCATGCAGGATAAAAAATCTACCTCCTATCACAAAACATGTTATTTGAGGTATAGTCTCATCATAACTATTCAACAAATAATTTGTTCTCATTGCAAAGAAGTACTTGTATATCCAATTCTACATAAGAATGAAAATGTATTTTGACAGTTAAATAGTAAAGAAAATATAAGAGCATGTAAAATGTGTACAGATAAAAAAGTGAGATATCCAAATAATTACTTTATTTATGCAAACTTGTACTGCAAGTGCAACAACTTTCCATGTATACATGTCACATGATTGTAGATCCCTGAAGAGCATTGAGTAGGAAACACGAATGCACGTGGACCCTCTCATTCACGAAAATTGTGCATCCAACAAAATGTAGCAAATAGACCTATGCGATGTACTCCTACTATTAGTTCTCACAATACTCATTATGTATGTCTATTAATCAACATAATCTTACATGGGGGCCACGTCATTGTCTAAGTTCAGATGTAATCCTCGTGCAATTCACGCCCAAAAGATTCGTGAAAATTTTCAAAATAACATCAAAGTCTAGAGGTTTGTTCGAACAAAACTATCACATTAAAAGCAACGTAAAAGCATTGACGTGTCATTCTAAATTGAATTTCAAAATTTGATATTTTCCTAAAATGAATTTCAAAATTTAATACTTCTATAAACAAAATTTCAAAATATGGTATTTTTCTATATTAAATTTTGAAATCTGATATTTTCTTTAATTAAATTTTGAAATTCAATAATTTTCTTAACTGGAATTCAAAATTCTAATATTTTCCTTAATCAAATTTTAAAATTTAATACATACCTAAACAGAATTTCGAAATCAGAATCAAAAGTAAATATAAGGATAAAGAAAAATTAGGGTTTAATGGCACCACATGAGGTATAGCAAGAAAGCCCCGTGTAGCATTAATGGCACCACATGAAGCCCATGACCTGTAGTCCAAATTGAAGGAGTTAGGAAGTGGAGGTCCAATTTTAATATCTCTCCATCCTCCTTCATGCACTTATATACTATACTATAAATTAGTTTTATTTTTAAGAAGTATAGAATTTTCAATACATCTCTCAAAATGGTTAAATAAGTAAACCAATAAATAATAAACTTTATTAAAATATCACTAAAATAAAGTTTATGTATATTTATATATTCTGAATCGATTTTATTTTAAAGAAAAAAAGAGATTTTCCTTCTTAACCATTAACAAAATCATATTATGCTCTAAAAATTAAAATCATAATCAAATTTATTTTATATATTTCTTCAGGAATCCGTGAATAGATATCTCGTATAGAAAGTGGTTTTTACAGAAAATTAAAATGTTTACAAAAATAAAGAACAGACGTGTTTTCGTTAAAACTTCCGATGAAAGTATACTACTACCAAATACTAGCAGCAGTAAAAAATGCATTTTCTTTTAGTTAATGACTTCACAAGCAAAAACCTTTATTGTATTAAAAAATATATCACTAAGTATTGTTAAGTACTACTATTAAACCACTGTCTTTTGGCTAACTAATTAAAAAGTAAAAAGAAACTTTGATTAACCGATTATGATTATTGGTCTAATGGAACGGCAGTCTCCCAATGCCACAAGTTAATAAAGTTGACTCCTAGATATATTTAAATATTTAGTATTTAATTGTTTGTTAATACTTATGAAAATTATACTATTATTTCTTTTACAGTCAGTGTTAGAAAAATGAAATTATTGTCATCCCTCTTTCAAAATTACTTTTATAATAAAATAGTCATAAAAAATAAATTTTTATATTAAAAAAAAATTATATTTCAGATACTCAAAATTTTTATATACTTTTTTAAATACAAAAATTTATTTTTTAAAATTATTTTATTATTGTACATATCAGATAAACGCAAAATTGTATCATCTTATCATTACTTATAATAATAATATTATATTTGAATAATGATAATGTGACGTACATTTATTCGAAACATTATAAAAAATTAAAATAATCATAAAACAAGGAATTTTTGTAATTTTTAAAAAATAAAATAAATAAAAGCAGTGTAAAATAAATGCAAAAAATTTATATGTATAAAAGTACGTTACATTTTACATTAGAAGGAGCAGCGAAGCGAAAGTTACAAAACTAGAAAAATAAAACAAAAAGGACGAGTCAGAAACTGAAGCACGGGTACGTCTTTGTCTTCTTGCATCTACCATTGGAGACAGTGCTTGTCTCTCTGTGTTGTTTCCATTCATCTCTCTGAACTCACTACCATTGTTAACCGTAAAATATAACGCCATTGCCACTGCCATTGTGGTCACCCATTCCATTCATCTTTTTTTTTTGTTGCTTCCTCCTTGTCTCTTCCACATACTCTACTCTTCTCTCTTCAACCAACGAGGTGTATTCTTCATCATAACTCAGCTACTGTTTTAAGCTCTCCACTACTACATAGTCCATAGCTAAAGCACACTGCTTTTTCTCATTATTTTTTTTTATCATTCACTGTTATCAGAGACCACCCTTCATTTTTTATCTGCATCGTGCATGATGTTGTTGTTAAGTCGTTTTCTTTTATCTTTATAAAGTTTTAAATTTGTGAGTTGAGTCCATTCACTACGCAAAGCTCATGTGTATGCTCCGTGTTTAATGGATCACTAACTTGGAGCTGCAAAAACATCCAGTGCCACATGCTGCTTTCTTTAGATGCGTGTACATAAATACTTCCACGAGGGGTTTTGCACATGATCGAGCTCGATCTATGAAGAGGTAAGTGTTGACCCCATTTTGCTTTTTCTTCTGCCAACCTTTGCATTTGATTATATTTTGGTAGTCACAAACTCTTCTTTTATTTCCAGTTGCTTGGCATTCATTCATTGCTCACTCAACTTGTTGCTCTCTGCTCTCCAAGGTGATGTATCAGTTATAACTTCCTCGTTTGCTACCATTAGAAAGTTTTCTTGCCGCTCAGAAAATTTTCCCCTTATTCAGTATATTCCTTTTATTCCTTTTGTGAAAGAAACAGTGGCTGTTGCATGGCCCCTCTGCCCAAAATATACATCACGACATTCAGTGCATAAATCTCTTGATTCAAGCTCTGTACCTTATTAAATGTTCCTACTTCTTTTAGCTGGACTATGTTTTCTGTGGAACTAACAGATTTTTTATTTTGCCACCGCAAATAAAGTCTGACATGAGATTTAACATGCTTAACCCTGCCTTTGTATAGTTTTTTGCCATACTCAATACCTGCCTGGACCGAGGTTAAATCTAAATATAACATGCTTAGACGTTTCTTTTATGTATGTAAATGCAGATTATAAGCATAAACAAACATCTAGAGAATCATGTGAGATTTTTACTCGCATAGTTAAGCAGCTATGTCTCACTTTTGAAATTTCAGTTGTTTTGTCACGAGTTATTTATTCCTCTTCTGTTTGTAGGCATTTACAGTGATCGTGTAGTTCTCGCTAAAATCTTATTTGGAAATAGAAACCAGACCACCACGTTATGAACAACTTCAAGTTAGGCGTAGATGTGGTTAGTGCTCACAATCTATTACCTAAAGATGGACTAGGTTCATCCAATGCCTTTGTGGAACTTTATTTTGATGGCCAGAAGTATCGTACGACCATCAAAGAAAAGGATCTTAACCCTGTTTGGAATGAGAGCTTCTACTTTAACATATCTGACCCTTCTAATCTTCACTATCTCTCACTTGAGGTCTATGTCCACAGCCATTCAAAGGCTACTAAGTCCACTTCATTTCTTGGCAAGGTTAGCCTTACTGGGACTTCTTTTGTCCCATACTCTGATGCAGTTGTCTTGCATTATCCATTAGAAAAGCGTGGTATTTTCTCGCGTGTAAGAGGAGAGATTGGTCTTAAAGTTTACATCACTGATGACCCAACCATAAAATCATCTGTTCCAACTTCCGTTGTTGATTCCATGCCAACCAATAATCCTAGCTCACATGCAGAAGTTCGAGCACCTGCAAGCGCAATGGTAAACAGTTTACCAAATGAAAAGGTTGAGTCAAGGCACACATTCCATCATCTTCCTAACACAAACCAGCACCAGCACCAGCACCATCACCAGCAGCATTCAACTGGCTTTGCTGATACTCATTATGTAACAAAGTATGAAGCTGATGAAATGAAATCTGAACCACAACCCATGAAGCTAGTACGTACTGGTACATCAGCACAACCAGTTGATTTTGCACTTAAAGAAACTAGTCCATATCTGGGCGGGGGAAGAGTTGTTGGTGGTCGTGTTATTCATAAAGACAAAACAGCTAGTACGTATGATCTTGTTGAAAGGATGTATTTTCTGTATGTGAGGGTTGTCAAGGCTCGTGAGCTTCCTGCTATGGATATGACTGGGAGTCTTGATCCATTTGTTGAGGTGAGAATTGGCAATTACAAGGGCATTACCAGACACTTTGATAAGAATCAGAGTCCAGAATGGAACCAGGTGTTTGCCTTTTCAAGGGACCGGATGCAAGCATCCATACTAGATGTTGTGATAAAGGACAGGGATCTCATCAAAGATGATTTTGTTGGCATTGTGAGGTTTGACATCAATGAGGTTCCTTTGAGAGTCCCACCAGATAGCCCTTTGGCTCCGGAGTGGTACCGTCTTGAGGACAAGAAAGGGGAGAAGATTAAAGGTGAGTTGATGCTTGCTGTCTGGATTGGTACTCAAGCAGATGAGGCTTTTTCAGATGCATGGCATTCAGATGCAGCCACACCTGTTGACAGCACACATGCTATCTCTGCAGTGATGCGTTCAAAGGTGTATCATGCGCCAAGGTTATGGTACGTACGTGTCAATATTGTGGAGGCACAAGACTTGGTTCCTACAGAAAAAAACCGTTTCCCAGATGTGTATGCCAAGGTGCAGATAGGAAACCAAGTGCTGAAAACAAAAACAGTTCCGGCACGGACGCTGAGCGCACTCTGGAATGAGGATCTTTTGTTTGTCGCTGCTGAACCTTTTGAAGATCATTTAATCATTTCAGTTGAAGATCGGGTTAGTCCTGGAAAAGATGAAATCATTGGGAGGGTCATCATACCACTGAACTCTGTGGAGAGGCGTGCGGATGATAGAATCATTCATTCTCGATGGTTCAACTTGGAAAAGCCAGTTGCTATAGATGTTGATCAGTTGAAGAAGGAAAAGTTCTCAAGCAGAATTCAGCTCCGGTTATGCCTAGATGGAGGATATCATGTTCTTGACGAGTCTACTCATTATAGCAGTGATCTCCGTCCCACAGCAAAGCAATTGTGGAAGCCACCAATTGGGGTTTTAGAGCTTGGAGTACTGAATGCTGTAGGACTCCACCCAATGAAAACAAGGGATGGTAGAGGCACATCTGACACATACTGTGTAGCAAAATATGGTCACAAATGGGTCAGAACAAGGACCATTGTTGACAATCTGAGTCCAAAATACAACGAGCAATACACTTGGGAGGTTTTTGATCATGCCACAGTTCTTACAGTTGGTGTCTTCGACAACAGCCAGATCGGGGAAAAGGGTAACGGTACTTCGAAGGACTTGAAAGTTGGGAAGGTCAGAATTCGCATCTCTACTTTAGAAACAGGAAGGATTTACACTCACTCATATCCATTGTTGGTTCTTCACCCAACTGGGGTTAAGAAGATGGGTGAACTTCACTTGGCAATACGATTTTCATGCACTTCTTTGGCAAACATGCTTTACTTGTACTCATGTCCACTGCTGCCTAAAATGCACTACGTTAGGCCTTTCTCCGTGACACAGCTAGACATGCTACGCCACCAAGCAATGAACATAGTGGCAGCACGACTCGGCCGAGCAGAGCCACCACTTCGCAAGGAAGTGGTGGAATACATGTCAGATGTGGACTCTCACCTTTGGAGCATGCGGCGAAGCAAGGCGAATTTCTTCAGACTGATGACTGTCTTCTCTGGTGTGTTTGCGGTTGGGAAGTGGTTCGGTGATATCTGCATGTGGAGAAATCCTATCACAACAGTGCTGGTTCATGTGCTGTTTCTCATGCTTGTGTGCTTCCCAGAATTGATCTTGCCCACTGTTTTTCTCTACATGTTTTTGATAGGGGTGTGGAACTTCAGATATAGACCAAGGTACCCTCCTCACATGAACACAAGAATCTCACAAGCTGAGGCAGTGCACCCTGATGAATTGGATGAAGAGTTTGACACTTTCCCAACGAGCAGAAGCCCAGACCTTGTGAGAATGAGGTATGATCGCTTGAGGAGTGTGGCTGGAAGGATTCAAACAGTGATTGGGGATTTGGCCAGCCAGGGAGAAAGGATTCAGGCACTGTTAAGCTGGAGAGACCCTCGTGCTACATCCTTATTTATTACATTGTGTCTTCTATCTGCGTTGGTGCTCTATGTTACCCCTTTTCAAGCTGTGGCTGGTTTGGCAGGTTTCTACATCATGAGGCATCCAAGGTTTCGCCACAGGCTGCCATGTGTCCCAATAAACTTTTTCCGACGCCTCCCTGCAAGAACAGACAGTATGTTGTAGAGTTGCTGTATACTGTAGTGCTAGTGTAAGTGATGCTTCAAATAAGTTTTTTTCCTTTTTATTGTTTTATCTGCTATTGCTGAATGTGTTTTTATCATGTAACGCTATACTTTCTGATGTTTCCGTGCAAACTCAAGCTGGAAAGGACTTCTGATTTGTATGTGGATTGCTTTGATGCATGCAAATCAGTAAGAATTTAGTAGAATTATCTTTCTTCTAGTGTTTGGTCTTTGACTCGCTCTAGTACATGTAAACATGAATCAAGATCTTAACCCGTAAAGATTTTGTGCAAACCTGTTTCATTTTCGCTAATTTCGTTTTCTACTAAGGAAAGACGGGTTGAGAAGAGTGCTATATGTAGAGTTTTAGCAAAACTCGATCTTTATATGAAAAACTTAATAACTATCTTGTATTCCTACTTGTTTTGATACAATTTTACATGTCAACTAGACACTACAACTTACAGGATTCACATTTGACTTTTTATCTTCAAATAAACTCTATGATAGAGACGTACCTTTTATTGTCTAATAACCAATATATTAAACTACTTACCCTTACACTAAAAAATAGACAAAACTCCTAAACAAATAAACAACCTATTTAATTCCATTGCATTTAAGTTTATCCTAACATAAATAAACATTAATGTCTGACTTTCAGAAAATCAAACATTTGAGTACATGGATGAACGTTTATTGCATTATGAATTCCAACCACTATGATGCCATTCTTCAGACGTATTATTATATTGGGAGCACAACTACACAACGAAAACATTACACATAATTAAAGCGCAACTCGACGTGCACAATTTAGTTAACACAAGAGAAAAACAGCACTACGTGCTTGCATTATAAATGGTATAGCTTCTGAAAAATATGAACATGGCAATTGTAGAGAGGTTAAATGATTTTATTCAACTACTTATTCAGACTTCTCCAATACAAAGAACACTATGACTTTTAGATGTGAAAAGTAATTAAAGAGGGGATTATTTAAGGTGTTGGGCAAAATAAACGACTTTCTTTTTTTCTCTTTAAGTTTTGGATAGACCACAATCATAAAATGCAGATGAAATCAACACAATATACAGAGTGAATATACACATTCATCTTCTTGTTTTAGCTAATGATATGTATGTATATATTTTTAACATAATTTTATTATTCAATGTTGACTCCATTCCGCTGAGAGGATGAATGCTAATTGCATCATGAATGTGAACCACTAAAATATGCCATCTGTACAGTTTCGGGGAGCACAACCATCAAGAACATGAAATTTCGGGCAACGCACATCTCGACGTGCATAGTGTTATTTAGTCAAGGAAAAATAACTTTGCTTGCATGATAAGATTGTTAGGTGAGCAAACCACGATTAATTTTGCCTTTACTTTATAAAAAACCAGAAGTAAGGCAAACTATCATTGTTACCCCCAGAAAATGGCAGTGTCTATATCCAGAAAAAGACCAAAATCATCATCTAGAAATCTAGAAGCTAAACAATCTTACTTTGGCCTTACAATCCTCTACAACTATCTTAGTAGAATTTCTGCTCTAGTCTTCCTCATAATCCTTATCTACATGTGGTCTTCCTTCTCTACCTTAATAACAGGAAACATCATTCATGTTTGCTTTTCCACAAGGAAAATCGATAACCTCTATTGTCTGTCTGCAGGTACTCACCCCTCCTTTGAAATACCAACCTCCACAAACAATAATATCTCTACTATTACCCCTGGAATTGATCAGGGTAATGCAACTGCTGAACCTGTCAACTTTCCATATACCCCACATCCGGTTACTGCTGCTAGTAGACTAGTTATCAATGATACAGATGAGAGGGTTGCAAATGCTGTTAAGGTCGTTGAGGAACAATTGCAAGTCCATAGATCCTGGAGGTCAAAGTCAAACAAAAACTATGCAACTTGTGATGGTAATGGAATATACGTTTATGACTTGCCATCCAAGTTTAACAAGGACTTGGTGGGTCAATGCCGTGACATGGTTCCGTGGCAGGACTTCTGCAGCTATTTAAGTAACGAGGGGTTGGGTGAGCCAATAGCCAAGCTTGGCAAAGGATGGTACAAGACTCATCAGTACTCGCTTGAACTCATATTTCATTCCAGAGTCTTGAGGCATCCTTGCAGGGTTTCTGATGAAACGGTTGCAAAGCTATTCTATGTTCCATTCTATGGTGGTTTGGATATCTTGCGATGGCATTTCAGGAACGTGTCAAATGATGTGAAGGACAGTTTGAGTCTGGAATTGGTGAAGTGGCTTGAGAGACAAGGACCGTGGAAAAGGAATTCAGGTAAGGATCATGTGTTTGTGTTGGGTAAGATTTCGTGGGATTTTAGGAGAAGCAGTGAGTCTCCTTGGGGGACTAGATTGTTAGAACTTGACAAAATGCAAAACCCCATTAAGCTCTTGATTGAAAGACAACCTTGGCACGTCAATGACATCGGAATTCCTCACCCAACCAATTTCCACCCACATTCAGACAATGATATAATCTCCTGGCAACTGAAAATCATTAGATCAAACCGCAAAAACCTTGTGAGTTTTGCTGGAGCAGCACGGGCTAATGCAGAGGACAACACTAGGTCAGCATTAATCAACCAATGCACTTCATTAGGTGATGGGAAATGTCATTTTATGAATTGCAGTTCTGTTAAGTGTGGTGAGGCTGAGTCAGTAATAGAACTTTTTGTGGAGTCTGAGTTTTGCCTACAGCCCCCAGGAGATAGTCCAACAAGAAAATCTGTTTTTGATTCGCTCATATCAGGTTGCATCCCTGTTCTCTTTGATCCTTTCACAGCTTATTACCAATATCCTTGGCACTTGCCCCATGACCATGATAAGTACTCCGTGTTTATGGACAAAAAAGAGTTGACACAAATGAATGTGGTGGAGAGACTGGCCAACATTTCGTTAAGAGAGAGAGAAAACATGAGGAGATATATTGTATACGAACTGTTGCCTGGATTGGTATATGGGAATTACAACGCTGAGCCTGACAAGTTTCAGGATGCGTTTGCCATTACAATGAACAATCTGTTTGAGAGGGTTAGCATGTTGGAGCAACCACACAAGGATTGATTCTCTACTCTCTATTTGTTTCTTTTTACTTTTGCACTTAATGCCATGTTTACAATGACTCATTAACAATACTTGTAACCATCTTTCATCAATAATAAAGTGCCACAGTATTATTAGTTTATCTCTCTCTGTTTCTCTCAATTTTGAATCTATGTTTTCTCTCTGTTAGCTTACAAATATGAGCACTTCCAATGTGTTCATCATAGTAATGTGTGTTAGAACTCCTCCATTTTTCTGCACAAATCTATCAAATGAATTTTCTTTAACAGTAAGGTAGCTTATGGAATTAGTCTTGGGAATTGGGATCTATACTCAAGAGTAACATGACGAGTACAAAGTCCAAAAGAACACTGGAAAGAAAATGAAAACGAAATTGTTGTTTCTAGCTTCGTAGTTTGTATGTATATAGACTTCTTGATTTTTGTCGTGTGGAATAGATTCTCATATTCCATAGCATCTTTATTCCTATTGGGTATGTTTGGCTTGGATTATAGTGTGAACATTGAGAATATGCCATTGCATTCTTTTGATCCAATTTAATCTAGAAGCTACTGCAACTAAGGATTGCAGACCTCAAGTTTTGGTTCGCCACTTCCCTTGACCAATTTAGATGCCAATGTCATTCATTAACCGTGTACGCACTTTCATACAAGGATTTTAATTCAGTAGATAAATATTTAATTTCTCAATAGATAAATATTTTCTTAATTCAGTATATATGCCAAACAATCGGTATTTTGTTCTCTTTTAATTCATTTTGCAACATTTTTTTTTTGCATTTTCTATTATATAGCATATCACATTCAGAATGCTACAGAAGTGGCTCTATCTGGTTGTTGCGTCCGATAATTTGCTTTTTTCTCTACCTCTCAAGTCATTCATTCTACAGTCTTCCATCCTTCTTATCTTTCATCAGGAAAAATTCTTTCAATTTCAAATTCCTTCACTCTAAAAATGGCTAGCCAATCAAACACTAAATCATCAGTTCATGATTTCACAGTTAAAGTACGTTGCTTTTCTCTACACATCCCACTTATTTATCTCTTTTTCTTTCTTTAATGTATAAATCCCTTGCAAGTCATGGACTCGTTTAATTATTAAGTTTGTCTGCAGGATGCCAGGGGAAATGATGTTAATCTGGGAGATTACAAAGGAAAAGTTCTTCTCATTGTCAATGTTGCCTCACAATGGTACTATCTCTAATTGAAAAGTACCAACTAATTCGAATGGTTATGCAGGTCATTCATGATAACATACGAATAGCTACTTTAGCAAACAGCAACCAATCTCCTACCATTATTTGACACATCTTATGCTTACCAAAAAACCTTAATGCACTTTTCTCACACTTCACTTTTTCTTCCCATAGTAAGCCTTACAATATATTTTGATACTCAATATTTGTGCAGTGGCTTGACTAATTCAAACTACACAGAACTGAATCAAGTATATGATAAATACAAAGGGAAAGGTATGGTTTTCTCATCTTTCTTGCAGGCTTTTTGATTTATATAAATCTTTGTTTTTGTTCTCTGTTCTGGTTTGTTTTATACCTTTTCTTCATGGTAAAATGATCTTCCTTCAGCCTTGTATTTACCAGCCATAGATAGTGTCTATTTCTAAGATCAAAAGGCTCTCTCTCCTTATCTTCTTTTTTTATAGAGGCAGTCTTCTAATTTTTTGCGTAGGACTTGAAATTCTGGCATTTCCCTGCAATCAGTTTGGGGCTCAGGAACCAGGAACTAATGAAGAGATAGTGGAATTTGCTTGTACTCGCTTCAAAGCTGAGTTTTCCATTTTTGACAAGGTTGGTGTTGTCCTTAATTGCTCTCACTGATTTCATTCAATATCTATCAATTTGATAGAATTCGAGAACAGGTCCCAATTTATGAAAGGTACCAAACTGCAAACTGTGTTGAATATGATGTTGATGGAGTGTTCTTATTATGTTGTATTTCATCACAATCTGTTGTAAACATGTCAAGTATTGTTAGTACATGCTTCTAATGTATGTAGGTGGATGTGAATGGTGACAATGCTGCTCCACTGTACAAATTTCTGAAATCAAGCAAAGGTGGAGGAGTCCTTGGGGATAGTATCAAATGGAACTTCTCTAAATTTCTTGTTGACAAGGATGGGAATGTGGTTGACCGTTATGCACCAACAACTTCTCCACTAAGCATTGAGGTAACTTGATCTGTACGAGGATGACACCAGTAAAATTTGAACACTAACAATGACTGTTTGGTCTTAATGTCTGCAGAAAGACATAAAGAAGCTGTTGGATGCATGATGTGGAGTTGCCACTAAATGAATATCATCATGAATAAGAAAAATGTATTGCCATATAAGTGGAATTTCCACAGTATTTCTACTTCTATATGTACCTCTGAGTTGCTGTTCATCTTCATAAAATTGTGACTAACAACTATCCAATAATTTGATTGCTTTAATTTCATTAGTAGAACTTTCAGCTTAGATGTTTCTTCTTTTTCGCATCCGTAATTTCGGTTCCTAGGCACGACATATTACTCAATTTAGTCTTTAAATATGAAACCTATCCGTTTACACTGAAATTGTGGAGTAAATTAATCAACAAGGTCAAAATCGAAATTTTAATTGAGGAGTTTATCACAAATTTAAATAAAACAGGTGCTAATCAATTTTTAAGGATTTGAAAAGAGAAATTCTTTTTATTGGCACGAGCAAAAGTTTTATTTTAGTTTTTTTATTGTGTTTTTGTATAATTTTAATAAGAGAGCTTAATTTTTAAATCAATATTATAAGAACATTAGCCAAGAAAACTCTTTAATTATTTAATAATCATCAAATTAAGATATCATGTTTATTAGTCTTAAACGGTAGACAGAAATAAATACTTTGACCCAAAATTAAATCAAATTTTCGTATGAAAAAAATTTACAGAATGTTGTATTTGTAAGTGTTGAGAATAAAAATAAAAAATTAAATAATATATAGAAAATATAAGATGCAGAAATATTAAACCTTAAATTTTATGTTAGAAAAATTTTTCACTCAGTCTCAAAAATTAATAAAAATCCCAAAAGTAATATTAGTTCGCAGTATACTTGAGATTCAGAGAGAGAAAAAGTTTGCAAATACGACAAAAACCCCGCAACGTGTGCAAACATCACTGGTCACGTATTTCAACTCTCAACACTCAAAATCGAAGAGTTGGTGTGTTGCTCTTCATTCTAACGTGTCTCTTCAGTTCCTCTTCTTACAGTACATACAGACACCATGTCCACCGGTTCCTCCAAGGATCCAAAATCCGTGTACGATTTCTCTGTTAAGGTTCGTCTTCTTACTTCATCTCCGTCTGTGCATTGAGCTTCTTTGGATAAACTAGCACTGTTGCCTATTTTTTTGAAAGTGGAATAGTTTTTTTCCCCTTCTTTATCAACATTACAGTCTGAACATGCAATAAGTAAATGTTTCTCAAGTGCAAAACGTAATCATTTTCTCCAAAACAAGTCTAACCAAACATGCATTCACCAAACGATCATTAGTAAAACAATCTCTTACAAAGAAAGATTATTAACATAGTCTCCCAAATAGATTTAAGTGCTTTGAGAAATTAGTAAAAAATAAGTCTCCTTCAAGAATATCCTGGGCTTCTCTAGAAAATGAGTTAGTAGTCCATGCGCTTGAAGATCAAGAGTGTTTAGATGAAAAATTATTTTTGAAGCGAGTGATTCATGATTATTAGATACTTCTCTATTTAAGAAAAAATGTTACTAACAGAACTGTGTATTTTTTTATTTTATTTAACACACAAACCGTTTATATTTTCTTCTACTCTATTATTTTTAGACCTAGATATAATCCCTTGAAGAATATTTTATCTGAAATCTCGTAAGCTGAGGTGTTTATGTATAGCGTGAGAACACAAATACATCTGCATGTGATAACTATAATTCCTGTTACAATTCTTCCATTCATTTGCAGGATGCTAAGGGAGATGTGGTAGATCTCTCCACTTACGAGGGAAAAGTCCTGCTGATTATCAATGTTGCTTCTAAATGGTATCCTTAGTTTGTGTGACGTTTATTTTTTGTTTCTTTTTTACGTCAATTTTGCTTCTATTAATTTAGAGCCTTGAAATTTCAGCAGATTCTATTTTCTACTTGTCAATAACTATTCATACAGATAATCATATAAATGTTGAGTATATTTACAATTCTAGTTTGTTTTTCTGATTGAGACAGCGGCTTGACCAACTCCAACTATACGGAGCTGAATGAATTATATGCGAAGTATAAAGACGAAGGTTTGTATTGTATTATATCCTTAGTGTTTCTTTTCTTATTTGTCATTTCCAACTGTAACTATTATAAAGTAGCCTTAGGATAAGCAATCTATGAATACATATTAGTCGCATAATGGTGAATGGAAAATATGTTTTCTCTTGTCGTGGGATGCCTCTCTTCACGTGAGATGATTTAGGTTTTTCTTGGTGTTCTTGTTCGGTCAGCCTTATGCAGCCGCCATGTTTTTTATATCCTTCCCACATCAGTTCATGGCTAACAAGGATATTCAGGGGGCAAGAACACACATACAGGCTTCAGGAATGAACAAAACAAAGGTGAGATGGAGATTCATATTGAGCAACAGGAGGGGACTTGTGTGGAATGGTCCTTATGTCCGGTTGGGAGGTTCCTAATAGATAAATCCGTAAGAGCACAAATAAACCCATACTAGACTCTCAAGTAGGCAGAGTCAGATCGCTAAAACTTACTGTGGGAAATTGAGTGTTCAACAATAATAGTTATGGTTATGTGTTGAGGTACTTTAGTGGTAGGATATGTATAATGATATCTTAACCAAACCCTTCTGACTCATGGAATTCAAAAAAGCATTGGAGGTTCCTAATAGATAAACCCGTAAGAGCACAAATAAACCCATAATAGACTCTCAAGTAGGCAGAGTCAAATCGCTAAAACTTACTGTGGGAAATTGAGTGTTCAACAATAATAGTTATGGTTATGTGTTGAGGTACTTTAGTGGTAGGATATGTATAATGATATCTTAACCAAACCCTTCTGACTCAAGGAATTCAAAAAAGCATTGTTCTACAAAAAGCTCCAGACCCTAGTGGGTTAAACCCAGCTTTCTACAAAATATTTTGGGATATATATGTTGTTTGTTGACATTTACCAAGCCAGTCTGAAATGGTTAGAAAAGGCCTCCCTCCCAACACCAACATTTCCTTGTTCCAAAGAAAGAGAACCCCTAGATTATGAAGGATTTGGGCCGATATGCCTGCAACATTTTGTACAGGTTTATTGCCAAAGTCTTGGCCAATAGGTCTAAGCCTTTTTTCTCAGCAGCTTGCATTTGGTTAAGTTTGTGATATCATGAATAATACTATAGAGGACTTTAAGGTTGTACACCATATGAGTTGCAATAGGAGGGGGAAGATTGGTGAAATAGCTCTCATGCTTGTCTTAAGTACTTGAGATTAAAACTGATAAAGTATATTCTTAAGGGCTTAACCGATCCCTCTCATTATCTTCTATATATATTGAAAACACAAGAGTACATGGAACACCAAGAGTCTACACTAGACCTCTAGGTACAGAACTAGGTACTAATCATTACTGGTCTAGCAGACTAGCCTTAATGATGATATGTAACAGTAATTATTCTAACATAAGTAAAGTCAATGATAGTATGGAATGAATTACATCAAAGGTATGCACATGGAGTCTATCATGTTCTTTATCCATATTAATAAAGAGGGGATGGGTCTTGTTGAGTGTTGTATCAATTATTATGTAGAGTAGGTAAGGTAGGTCAAGTCACAATTGAAGAGTTTAAATTTTGCAAGACAATTATTGAGGGAGAGATGGTTGCAAGTTGCATCAATTGTCCAGTGACAAAGGTTACATGGAGCATGCCACAATAGAAAAGGTTGTGCTCTAACTATTAACTATAATTTTTGAAATAATCTTAAGCATTTGATTCAACAATTGGAATCAAAGTCAAAGTCACGAGTTCGAGTGGGCAATTGTTAAGTAGAAGATTGTTGCAAGTTGCATCGCTTATCCTATAGCATAAAGCAAGTTGATCAAGTTGCAATCAAAGAGTTTGATTCCTAATAGGACAATTGTTGAGGAAGAGATTGTTGCAAGAAACAAGGGGATTGGATAAAAATGAGAAAGATAAGCATTATGAAAGAACAAAGAGTCACAAACTCATTGTTTTAAGGTTTTAGATTAAGGGTAATGTCCTATTCTCTTGTATGGGTTTATCCATGACTCATTGGTGCCAAATCTCCTTGAGTGTCTCCTTGAACAACCCACAAGTGGTATTATAACTATTAGTTTGTCTTTGTTATCGGCTGAGACAAGTACGATATGTGGTGAGTGAAAAATCCTAGGTTTGTAAATTCCTTGTATCAGAAAGTTTTTCTAATAGATATTTCAAAAAAGTGTTGTTTAGGACAGGTCATTATTAACATGGCAAAATAGGAGATTTTCTATAGAACTAACACAAGCATGCAAACTATACAGCCCATTAACACTCTCCTTGGAGTCTTAGTGTTTGGTCACAAGAAAGTACTTGGGCTTTGTCGTCTATGATTGAGAGGATGAAGGTTGTGTTCAGCTTCCTTAGAGATGAGGTGTTGAAGAAGGTTAATGTTACGATCTAAGGTAGGGGTAATAATAAGGGTTGGAAAGTATATGAGCAGAGAGAATATTTAGTATAAGTTAATTAGAGTAAATAAATATAGTATAAGTTAATTAGAGTAAATAAATATATATTTAGGGAAATATTCAATATAAGATATTTATAATTAAGGATATATGCTAGGATAATATACGGAGAGATATTTATATTAAATATAGAGATATTTATATTAAATATAGGGATATTTATATTAAATATAAGGATATTTATATTAAATGTAGATAAAGGAATATTTAATAAGAGATGGGCTGGAAATAATTAATATAAATAAAGTTAGAGTCTAGGGTTAAAGGTATGCTGGTGATTATTGAGTTTTGTGACAGACATTATTGTCTTGTGAGGGAGGTTATGCTCTCAAAGTAATTGAAGGAGGTTATGCTCCCAATTATTGTTTACCCTTGTTTATTCAGATATTACCATCAATAAAAGAGATTCATTCATCCATTGTTATTCGTTTATTATTCTATTACGTGTGTTTATTGTTCTATTACGTGTGAGAGAGTGTGCAAGGTTGTATTTGGCTAGTTTACGTACTCAGGTACGTAACAATTGGTCCGACCTGCCGGATCATCATGGAGGGAAGAGTGAATGTCATTGAAGGAAGATTGGAGGTCATATAAATCTCCATGGGAGGACTGGAGGCAGCAGTCCAGGAACTGGTGAAGGTGATGGGAGAGCGAGGTCGACGACATGAGGGAAATCCTGATGGAAGTCAGGGGTCTGTCAATGGGAGAAGGAATGAGGAGGACGAGAGAGAGGGCAGCAGGCTAGATGGTGGACACCGAGAGGAGCAACCATATTGGAGGAGAAGGGTAGACTTACCCATCTTCGAAGGAAGCGATCCTTTGAATTGGATCAATAGAGCAGACAAATTCTTTGAGCTACAAGGAGTGTCGGAGGAAGAAAAGTTGCACCTAGCCTATATCAGCATGGAGGGAATCACAGGACACTGGTTCAGATTCTGGAGGGAGAAGGCCAGGAACCGTTCGTGGGCAGGATTAAAGGAGTCAATGGTGATCCGTTTTGGAGGAAGAAACCGGGGAACCGTCTTCGAGAGACTGGCGGCCTGTAAACAATCAGGAACCGTGGAAGAATACATCCAAGAATTTGAAGTCTTGGTCGGCCAAACGGAAACAATGCCCGACGCACAGCTGATGGGGTACTTTATGGCAGAATTGCAGGAGGGGATCCGTAATCAACTCAGATTACTTGATCCGCGGGAGTTGATGGACGTTATGAGACTGGCAAAGGATGTGGAAGAGTTCCAAGGGGGCGTGAAGGCTGGGAGCGGAAGTGTGATCGAGAATCAATCTGGAGAAAAACCGAACGGGGTGGATACGCGACTGGAGCTCAGTCGCCCGAACCAAGGCCGAACGGTAACTGTCGTGGAGAGCCGAGCGGACATCACGGAGAATGTGGGGACCGGACGAAAGGAAAGAAACGTGAGGGATCTACCTTATGAGGAATATGAAAAACGTAGGAAAGAAGGAAGGTGCTTTAGATGCGGCGAGCGGTTCGGTCCTGCGCACCGTTGTCCGGACAGGAGTTTGAGAGTCCTGATATATGCAGAGGACGACGAAGAATTTCCACCACCCAAACCTCCAGACTTGAATTGATGAGGAGCCATGAAATCAAGCTCCCCAATCCAACCTTGGGGACAAGGTTGTTTTGCAGCGAGGAGTAATGTTACGATCTAAGGTAGGGGTAATAATAAGGGTTGGAAAGTATATGAGCAGAGAGAATATTTAGTATAAGTTAATTAGAGTAAATAAATATAGTATAAGTTAATTAGAGTAAATAAATATATATTTAGGGAAATATTCAATATAAGATATTTATAATTAAGGATATATGCTAGGATAATATACGGAGAGATATTTATATTAAATATAGAGATATTTATATTAAATATAGGGATATTTATATTAAATATAAGGATATTTATATTAAATGCAGATAAAGGAATATTTAATAAGAGATGGGCTGGAAATAATTAATATAAATAAAGTTAGAGTCTAGGGTTAAAGGTATGCTGGTGATTATTGAGTTTTGTGACAGACATTATTGTCTTGTGAGGGAGGTTATGCTCTCAAAGTAATTGAAGGAGGTTATGCTCCCAATTATTGTTTACCCTTGTTTATTCAGATATTACCATCAATAAAAGAGATTCATTCATCCATTGTTATTCGTTTATTATTCTATTACGTGTGTTTATTGTTCTATTACGTGTGAGAGAGTGTGCAAGGTTGTATTTGGCTAGTTTACGTACTCAGGTACGTAACAGTTAATTATTGGGCAAGAAAGCCTTTATCCTACGCTTGTTAAGTTTGTGGCCTAAGCAATCTTGGCAGCACTTTTTTGCTACCTGCATCCTTAGTCTAAAGATGCATTGGACGATTAACTCTTTTTGTTGTGAGAAAATAATACAAAGGAATGGGTTTGCGATATATTCACAACTTTAATCTAGCCATGCTGTGGCAGCAAGGTTGGAAATTATCTTCCGGCCATGATGCTATTACATCAGGAGTTCTCAAAGCTAAATACTACCCAAAAGGGGTCTTCTTAGAGGTAGCTTAGCTTTAGGCCAGGCTTAGCATCCATGCTTCTCAGATGGTGGTTAGAGGAGGTTTGAAATGGAGAATTGGAAATGTCCCAGGGTTAAATGTTTGGAAATTCTTTGGCACATGATGACATGGCAAACCTCTGTGAATCTGCTTTCATGGACAGGAAACATAATCGCTAGGACCTGAACTTAGTTTTAATATGATGAAGCAGGGTCATGTAGAGGAAATTTTGAAGATTCCAGTTTGTCTAGAAGTTCAGGCTGATGTGCTTATTTTCTGTGAAACTCACCTATTATTACGTCACAGTCCGTGTTTGGCTTAATCCAATTCAGTATGCTGCTTTTGCCAAAACAACCTTGAGAACACATGGCACTGCTTTGTGGGCAGCACCCATGTATAGAACTTCCGGGTACAAGCACGTCTGTGGAATAGCATTTTGGGTCCTGTTGAAAATGTGGTAGGATTTGCTGATTACACCATGTGATACTATGAGGAAGGTGGCCACGCTCTTATGGCCCATATATTGGAAAAGGAATTGCAAAATCTAGGAGGATAAAACATGCACACGTGGGGCTGTTATTCAAAATGCAATTGAGTAGGAACCATTGCATCCTATTATTGTAATTGATGCTTTTTTAAATAGCGTAAATTGATCAAATACTTCATTATCTCTTCGTGCTGATAATTTTCCAGCTTGGAAAAACTTGTGTTAGGGAGGAACCCTGTTTTGTGCAATGTTTCTGTGATACATTGCTCTGATTATCTTTGTTTCTCTTGTCTTGTAAATAAATTTAACTAATGCAATTGACTGGGTTGTTGAACTTACATAGGCTTGGAGATTCTGGCATTTCCATGTAACCAATTTGGAGAGCAAGAACCAGAAAGCAATGATAAAATTGTGGACTTTGTCTGCACTCGTTTCAAATCTGAATTCCCCATCTTTGACAAGGTTGGTCCACATGCATGAACTATTATTTTTAAGCACCCAATTCGCCAAAATTGTGTTATTATGTTTCCAAATAAATAAAGAAACCTTTATATATATTTTCAGTATTTTTAGACTTGTAGCTAAAGATCTACTCTAAAGTCTAGACTAAATCTATGATCTGTGTCATCGTTGGCTTTATATTTTTTGCTTTCATCCTAATCCCTCGTTATGCTTTCTATGGAAAAGATTCTATTAATGATATTCAACTGCTTCAGGCTATTTTTCTAGTAACTTAAATTCTGCACCTTGACTAGTTAATTGTACAAAAGTATATATGATTACTGCTATTCATCTAAATTCTGCTGAGAACCGTGGCATGCACTGATATTAATACCTCTTTCATTCGTTTTATTGCTAGATTGAAGTGAATGGGGGTAATTCAGCTCCTCTGTATAAATTCTTGAAGTCCGGCAAATGGGGTATTTTTGGTGATGATATTCAGTGGAACTTTGCCAAGTTTGTGGTTGATAAGAAGGGACACGTAGTGGGTCGCTATTATCCCACGACTTCTCCTCTAAGCCTTGAGGTCAGGACTAAATTATTCTTTAAATTACTTCATATGCTTTGTGCTGCTTCTGTTCTAACTCTCTTGCCATCTTTTAAATTGTAATGCAGAGAGACATCCGTCAACTTCTGGGTATTTCGTGAAGGCAACTGGGAAGAGAAGATATGGCGAATGTGTTGTCTTCCTCAGTTACTTAACAGCTTTATCTCGAGGCAATGTTATGCAATAAGCACCTTGTCTTACAATGGCTTCCTCCTTTACTTTCTTGTTTCCTTTTTAACTTCATTTATATCATAAACCATACTTCTCTTCAGTTTTTTTTAACCCTCGGTCTTCCTTAGTTATAAATGTTTCACCTATGGAAGTTTCAATTTTTGACGATTTTTTAACTCATTTTATCTTTTATAAATGCTTCATTTTGAATATTACTTTCTAAAAACTCCCACAAAAATTAATAGAAGCTTAGAAGTACAAAATTATGCGTCATAACAGTTCTTTACGAATTACAAAAAATACAAATGACTAAAAAGAATGTTACTGTTCAAGTTATGATAATTTTTATTTACAGAATTAAAACAAACAACTTCAGAATTATCCTTTAGTTCTTTGTAATGTTATCATTATCATAACTCCAAAATAAGTAGCCTAAAACTTCAACTCCTCAAAATATCCTCACTTCGTGAATAAGTTCTTTTTACTAAAATGTGTTTCCAATTGTATAATTAAATAAGCGCAACAATCACATCTTTCCATAAATAGATTAAACACTGGATGCCTAACAAGGATATTAAAGTATTAATCCATCACTTAATCGATTGGTGTGGAGCTTTCAACCAATAATTAATAAACTTGTCATTATTACATCGAAGAAATAAATGATATCCATTTAAAAACCGGTCAAAAGAAACAAACAACGTAAAGTGAAATGTGGCAAAGATATTTTAATTTCAATCATACGCATAGATAAGTTGCCTGACCTACTATCACGAGCAGGCACAGTACCTCCAACCGAATCTCTCCCTCGATTGTATGCAGAAAACTCGGTTTCACAGATTCTTGATGCCATGCTGAAATTCTATAAGCACATTCTTCATAAATAATCTAATATTAATCGTAGACCATAATAGAATACCTGATGATATATTATTACCCCCAAGTGGTTGAGACGAATTAATAATAAATAGAAAATAGTAATGAGTTAATGCATTGGAAACCGAAAAAGTAAAAAAAATGAGAACTGAGGTGGCATTGGAGCAAGGCTATTAACATCAAAGTGATATTCTTGAAGTGTTAATTAATTGATTAGCACAAGCTTTCAACTTGATCCTGATATTTTGCTTTTCACTTCACCAAACAGTTTTTTCTTAAGTCAAGAGTCTTACTTGACCCCGAAATCCATTGGTTACAGCATAGGTTAGCAAGAACTTGTCACCCATAAACGGGGATAGCAAGAGTCACAATGCTCACAAATTCGGTTCATTTACAACAAGAGATTTCTATACAAAACTGCAATGTCTTGTAAAGTAATAAATGTTGTTCACCCACGCGTCAAGTCAATACCAGTGTGTGGATGTGCACTTTTCACCTCTAACGGCCTTGATTGAGCAGGCCACATGCCTGGGGCAGGAGAAGAGTAGTTTTGATTAGGAGGAGCACTGGCTGGAGAAGCTAACTTGTCACTACTCTGAGGTTCAGAATTGTTATCTTTTGTAGCAGTGGTCACTTGTTTAGTCTTTGGCTTAGAGCCTGCATATACAAAACTGCACACTACCACCTGCACCAAGCGAAGTCTCAAATTCTCAATGTTTGGGAAAAGGTTAGTATCTAACGCATGTACAGATGCACAAGAACGTAAATCATTATTAGGCTTAAACACTGCTTCCACCCCATTCAGAATACCTTCTAGTTGCTGAACTAATTGTTTTAACATCTTGAATGAACATACAGCGCGCATAAGTACAAGAAATAGAGTTTGGGCAATTAAGAATATACCTGGACTGGGCTTGCAGCTATAAGGCTGGCAACACCACCACCAATAATATGACCATCGGGACTAGAAAGGGAAACACTCATGCCACCTGTTCTACTGCGTGGTCCACCTTCTTCAGCGACCAAGTAAGAACCAGACAAGCATAATATTTGAAATCGGCCCTGTAAACCGTACAAGATAAAAAAAATGTTTACTATTGCTATTGCATCATGATAAGAACAGAAACCTAATTCACTTTAAACAGTACTCAATCTCATTAGCCGTTGCATAAAGCTGAATTTTGATTGCAATACCAGAATTGCTACCATTTACCCCTTTTCTTGGACAGCACAGAACTATAACTTAACCAACTTGCTACATGATAACTTGTCACTAAGTTAGAACCACGCAGAGGAGATAGAGATGAAGGATATTTATGATTAAAATTTCTAATAGTCGAGGTATGCAGTGTTCAGTTCTTTAACCTCATAAGAAGCACTGATGGTAGTAGAAGCTGGCTGGCGCAGAGTGACAGAAGAAACAGTACCAGTTCCAGTTAAGATGCACAAAGCCCTTGGCCTCTGCTGTGAAAATGAGAATAACTTTGCTACAATATCCTGAAACAAAGAAAGTCTACAATCAAGTAACATTTAAATTAATGTACAATTATAAATAACCATGTTGAAGGTTTACAACATGATGAAAAAAAGTAAATGTACCGATTACTTCAGCTGAAATTAAAATTAGATAGATCCATTAAATATCATCAGTTTTATATCCAATCAGTAACCACATTGATGTGTGATGCTTCAGTTTATACGCCATTGACAATCCCAGACTACATGACTATTAAATCGTTGGGTGCACTCAATGATTGCAATTGACCATCCATGAACAGTATATCAATATTATGAACAATAGCAGAGAAGCACTCTAAAATTAAAAAAACAAAATACCAGATCTAAACTACTTTTGATCATTTCTGAATGAGTACATGAAGTACATACAACTAATTACAACATCTCTCAAATCATGGAAGACATCTTTTTTGGTTGGGAAATCATATTTTCATCATGTTGACGTAAACAATTATTTAGGAGCTTTTCGAATTTGAAATATCCAACGTGAGCTTAAACATTTATATATTTATGATTTCAAAAGACAGTAAGAGAAATAAACAAACTATAGGAAACTATAGCTCTTGTGAAATACCTCCCCAACTCCAACAGTGATAACATGAGGTGAAAAGGCTAGTCCTGCAGAACTGTTCATCCATTCACCTAGGAAGAGAGAAATAATATCACCGTAAAAGTTTACAAATTTCATGGAAAAAAAGATAAACTTGGCATTTTCAATTACTACTAACCATTAAAATAATAGAAAATAAACAATTTCATCAGAGAGGAAAGGGTAGCTCAATACTAAATGTTCAGATTTTCATGGTTTCTGAATTCTTTAGAATGAAACTAGACCAGCAATTTGAATCTTGCAATCACCATAAGAACAAAATTAGAATCACGATGTTGCTTCTGTAAACCATGTGCTTGAGAACCCGCACATAAGTTGAACATCAGAAATTATAACAATGGGCACTTCTTTCTGCTAACACTTTTTTTACTTTCTTTTCAAAAGCTGTCAGAAAGCTAGAAAAAAAAATTGTCTTTTTCTCAAGCAGAAGCAAGCACACTAATTTCCACCGTTCAACATATCTTGAAAGTGTTCAGAAGATCCATATATTACAATCACTATCAATTCAGGGATTTCTGAAGAAAGATTTATAATTAAAAAGTAATGAGATATCAATAACTTGGAAGCCAAAACCGCCACAAACATAAAGCACAACAATGGCAAAAAATAGAAAAATATTCCAAATAGATAAAAGAAAAAGAAAATAGTAAAATAGAAATTGCCACTTCAAACAATAAAGCGTGTAAGGAAAAATACAGTATGAAAAGGGTGCACGCTCACTGCCTTTCTTTAAAATAAAAGCCCAAAGTTGGGATGTTAATCATAAATTTTAACAGTTGTCCATTTTTATAATCACCAAAATAAGCATAAAATCAGATTTAACAACCTATATACAAGTACACATATTTTACCATAATCTTCTCCATTAATTTTCTCAGATAAAATACACGACTCAGTCTCTTAAAAATATTTAATATCACTGCTTTTGTTCCTAATTTTTTTTCATGCATACCCTAAAAGGATGAACTTGAAAGCAAGTTGACAACCTCAATAGGAAAAAAAATTGAACTGGTCAGCGAGCCGTCAACTTCGGGCCAAAGAAACAAGGTAACTTCTTTTAGGAAACTTGTCAACAATTATTAACACCCCACTTTTCCCTTTCAAATGATAGTTTCACTTTTGAGAAGTTGAATCTCTATCAACAGATCAAGCAATCAACAGGAATTTATAATTATAATTTCAAACTAACATAATTATAAAAGTACCTAAATTAGCAAGCTGTTGCTTCCTTCCACTTCCAGGTGGGCGCCCTCTAGGCCGTTTCTCTGAGGGAGTGCCTGATCCTGGGGTGGAATTAGCAGTGGCAGACAAGGGAGAGAGTCTCAGGGAAACAGTCCCACTATCAGGACCATACTTTCTTGGCCTCCCTCTTTTCTTTTTCACAGGGTCACCAGAAGAAGACATTCCACCACCGCCTCCACCGTCAGGTGAGGAACCTAAGTTAATTCCAGGAGAGGAACCTAAGTTAATTCCATGACCGAAACCTCCCCGCTGAGGCTGAGGTTGAGACGGAGGCTTAGCTTCTAATGAGAATGTAGAACCTGATGAGACATTAGACAAAGCTCTGAACCCAGAAGGTGGTTGGAACCCAGAGGGCGTTCCAGTTCCAGGACCAGACCCACTAACCCCTCCTCTATGCTGCATGTAATATGGAGCAGAGCCGCCAGGAAAACCCATACCTTCTCTTCCATCCATGCATTAACCAACAGGTTCGTCAATTGTGAAAAATAATACTCTATCTTGTGTCCTCAACCCGAAATCCTCTCACTGGTGCTATCTTCAACTAAGAAACCAATAAAGACACAATAACAGGGGTTGAGAAAGATTCCCTTCTACAAGTTAAAAAGCAAATGGCTTCCAGAATGATGGAAAGATTAGATCTTTAACCCTAAATCGACGAATACTAGAAGAAGATCTAAAGCCAAGAAACACCAAAGATTCAAGCTCAAAGATTTTGAAAAGTAAATGCAGAACAGGTTAGTGAGGGAAAATGTAGAAAAAGGCAGAGGCCTAGATTAAGAGAAAAAAGTGAAACTAGCAGAGTGGGGATTGTGCTCCGGAATCATGTGCGTAACAGGCTACGAAAACAAAACCCTAGATTTTTCAAATCTAGGGTTTTGACAGAAGAATGCAGTGTGAGTGAGGGTGGGAAACGGGTAGAGAAAAGACAAATAATGGGACTTCACTTGGGACTTGAGAAGAGAATGGGAAATTAAAATAAAAATAATATAAATAATTAAGTTAAGAAGGCATTTGAATTAAAGAGGAGTGTTCTTAAATACTTTGTGAAAATCAAAATGAAAAGAATATTTGTATCTATCTGCATTAAATTCAATTTTATTATTATAAATTTTTAAAGGAAAATAAAAAAAAATAGTAATAATGGAGTAATGGGAAAGGGAGAATAGTGGTGTGAATTTGGAGAGACAGTGTGGGCCTACCAAAGTACCAAATACAGACCAAATGACCCTTTTCGTATAAACCAATTGTCAGGTCACCCCCTTCATCCTGCTCAATCAACCCTTATCTTATGATAATATCTTGATTGGAGGCATTCTTTATTTTCAACTTTCAAAAATTTATTTCAGTGCACACTTTATAGGATATAAAGTCATATTTATAGACTAATTTAAAATAAAATCTAAAGTAAATAGTACTAAATTTCCTATTCACATCCTCACATAATCAAATCTTGTTAAACTAAGATAATATTATCTTTAAAAGGTAGTAAATTATAATTGTATTTTTCTTAAATTATTTTATATTTCTAGCTTGTTTTTATTCATCTTCGTCTCATATTAATTAAATTTTTCTACTAAATATTCCAAAATCTTAAATAAAAATTATAACTCAAATATTACATTAAGTTAATCATTGGTAAATTTTCAGGTTTGGAGCTAGTTATAATTTTTTTTTTCACGTTTGGAGCTGTTGTGTAATTTTCTTGCTTACCTTACCTTATAAATGATTATTATGCAAATTGATTCTTATGTATGCAATTCTTATATTTGAAATCAATAGTTGTGTCTTGATTAATGATGTTTTTTAGTTTTTTATTTTGGTCTATGATTCTAGTTTTTTGTTTTCAGTTTATCTTAGTTTTTAAACAAGTATTTTTCAAATTGCGCTGTGTAATTATTTAAATTTAAAAAAAAAAATGTGAACTTTGTTCGTTTTTTATATTGTTTTTCAAGTGTTAATTATATAAATTGATTATGCTATGATTCATTTTGAGTTTTGAAAATATCTGTATGCTGTTTTTAATTTAACTTTTGTTTTGTTGTTGGTGTGATATTTGACGTTTTGAAATTTGAAACGAATTTATAAGTTTTTTTTTTGTCTAAGTTTGGTACTTAGTTATGATTTTCAGTTATTAGGTTGTTTGTTATTAATTTTAGTATGTTATCTTTATAAGTCTGTTTTAATTAATGATTTTGATTGATTTTGTTATAATCATACGTCAGAATAATTTTAATATAATATTCAAATTTTTGTTCTTAATTATTTATTTTTGGAGAGGCTTGTGGCATATGATAAAATCAAATTTGATCACACAATGACAAAATCAAGAAAAAACATGAATGAAGTTATAAAATAGTTATTATTTGATGACACAAAAACAACTATAGTCAAACACACTTCTCATTTTTTTAAGTGATCATGCGATAAATAATGTACATGGAGTTTTTAATACATAATTAAATTATGGCCAAGAAAAAAACGATGTTTTTTAATTTAGGTATGTTTAATGAGTAAATTACTGACCACTTTCTAAAGAAAAATACAAACTAAACACACTTATTGCTCTCTTTATAAAAATGTTCATGCTATCAAATGCATCTGAAGTTTAAAGTTTAAAATTGTTTTATCTGATGTATCAATGAAAGAAATGTAAAGAACAACTCCATTTGGATCTAAGTGGTTTGAAAAGAAATGCGAGGAAAGATTTGCTGGATTGAGAAACAACGTATATTAGTTTAAATGAGAGAAAAAGACAAGAGAGTCAGATCAACTCATCTTAAATTACATTCTTGGTCCTCATTTTTAAGAATAATTTATTATCCTCTTTTCTCTCTTTGCAAGAATTGATTCCCTCTCTTAGAATCCGATTCTAGTTTCGGATTTCTGCAAGAGTGCCACACCCTTTTGAAATGCAATTAGGTGGTCGAGATTATGGAAGCGGTGAAGGTATTGCATGACAGGTTTATGATGATGGAGAAGATAAAGATAGAGATGGTGAAGGAGGTTGAAAACATGCACATAAATATGGAGACGAAGAGAATGAATTACTTTAGGAAAGTGGTATGCTGCTATTAAAAAAACTTGAGTGTGCTACTGAAGCACCAAACACAAAAATTATCATGTTATGATGATAAAGCAATGAAAATATAGTAAAGAAGAAAAGGAGAAAGAAGAGGAAGGTCACGCCCATACAAAATGAAATTTAAAATGTTTAAAGACGTATGTATTGTAATTGTTATATTTGTAGAAATAGATAGTTTAATTGGTGATTAAGTTTTTTTTTAAAACAGGAATTCAACTCATTCTTTTATTGGAGATCGTGTTTGTTTTAAAATTAATATTGTCACTTGTTACAAAATTAATATTTATGTAACAAGTAATAAATATGTTCTCTTCACATGAATTTGTACAACACATAACAATTCTCACAATTTACAACTCAATTAGACAACAAATTTCAAAAATCATAAAGAAACTCTTTTTAAGCTTTTATCAAACATTTAGTGTGCAACAAGAAATTTAACATAAACTATTTACAATTGTCAAGACTATATTTCATCAACTTCATTTTCATGTATACACAATCATCCCAATTTCAAATTCATGTAAAAAAACTCA
This sequence comes from Vigna umbellata, assembly GCF_029865625.1. Classification (NCBI taxonomy): domain Eukaryota; kingdom Viridiplantae; phylum Streptophyta; class Magnoliopsida; order Fabales; family Fabaceae; genus Vigna; species Vigna umbellata. The sequence continues at coordinate 11,256,630 of NC_142174.1, read as the reverse complement.
CAAGATTACTCAAATCTTATTCTTAGTGACTTTGAGCCTATGATAACCCTTCAAGTTTTAATTCTTTAAGTCCTTAAGCAATCATGCATTAAGTTCAAGAATCTTAAATTTATACTGCATTTTTTTTTTCACTTTGACACACAACATAACTTTGATATGGATCAAACCAAAAATTAAGATAGGTCAGACCAAGGTTAAGACAGGCCAGGTTAGGTCAAATGTCAAGATAAGTCAGACTGAGCTCAAGGTTGAGACAAATTGAGCAGGACAAAAGGTCGAGACAGACCAAAGGTTGAGACGGGTCAAGTCTGGTAAAATGTTAAGACAAGTCTAAACCGAAGTTCAGCCAAATTCAGTCGGGATGTCAAAGGTCGAAACTCGGTTAAGTTGGCCCTGACCAAAAATTGGTCAAATTCAACCTGAATTGCCATGGCTGAAAATCAAGTGGGACTGCCACAACTGAAACTCAATCGAGTCAGTCTCGACCAAAATTTAAACTCGATTGAGTTTGTCCTGATCGAAATTCAGCCAAATTTAGTCAACTCCTAAAAATTGGTCAAATTCAGTCGAGTCAACCACGATCGAAATTTAGTCCAATTTGTCCCGACCAAAATTTGACTCGAAAATAAGTCAACCAAATTAACTCCAAATGAAAATTGATCAAATTCAACCAAGTCATATATGACCAAAGTTTGCTCGAGTCAACCACAACAAAACTGAACTACAACTTTAGAAACTCTCAAATAAGTAAAATTTATAAAACAAAGTACTGTTAAATTAATGACTAGTTAACTTAATTATAACTTTAGAGATTTTTTTTTCAACTGAACTATAAAATGATATAATTCCATTTTTAATCAAAACAATTCAATACTTTTGATATAATATAATACAATTAATAATACAATTAATTGATAATTCAGTGCAATTCAATTAATTTTTCCCACCAGCGTATACAATGAATCTTTCTAATACTTTTACATATGGTGAGAAGTTGTCTCTAGGATTGCTAGCCCTTTTTCTGGCTTTCTTTTTTTTTCTTCAAAATCATACATAATGTGCCAATTTTCCCCGCACCTCAAATAGTTTAACCAAAATCTTCTCAATCTACAATGGAATAAATGGATCTACCTGCGCGGAGCTTTCATCTCAGTCGGTACAGTCTAAAATTATGATGTGATATTAGAAGTTTGATCTCCCACTAGAACTTTTCCCTCCAATGTAATAAACAAATTCATAAATAAAAAACAATTTAATAAACAGTGATATAAGTTAAAAATACAAGTACTTGGTGCAAGAAAAATGTATCAAATTAATTCCAATAATTTATGTAATCTACAGTGTTGTCGTCATTTTGTGGCCGCTCTTCTTATCAAATCATAATGAAACATAAACTAAGCCCAGCATCTAACGATTTCATCAAGGTTGTAAACTAATCCTAATATGACTGAAAGTGACATGATTCATTCCATTTCAGCTTCAGAACTGAGAATGCAAAAATAGGAAAATTTAAAATCTATTATACTGTCCCCCAACCAACCTTTAATTCAGAGGTAGTTGTGATTTGTGACCCATGCCTACACCTGTAGAAAGAGCATTAATTCATCAAATAATGTGAAACCTATAAAGAGAAAAGGTCATAAAAGTAAAAAGGAGGAGAGCTACCACAGTAAGTTACTAGTTTTAAGAAATAGCAATCACGTAAAGGAAAAAAAAAAGAGACTAACATAGCAAGCTTGAAAAGTAACAAAAAATTAAGAGTTCCTCACTCCACTGCTGTCAGTTTCATTTTCCTGTTGACAAAATCCAGGTACCCCTACAAAATAAAAAATTTAAGCAGAAACCTAATTGTATAGCTCAACATAACATACAGGCTCAAATGATATAAAATCTAAACAAGATGTTTACGTGGTTCAGATTGAACTTCAGAATCCCTAGTAAATAAGTAGGGTCCATTTGCCCAATTGCAAATAAAAAAATTTACTTTTCAATTTAATCTAATTCCTATGCGAACCATGAAAACCAGACAGAAATATACTGGTGCTATAGTGCATAAATAGTCAGATCAAATGACGGCCATCTAGTGGATGTGGCCCGATAATTACAGACAAGGAATCACTTATTTTTCGGTTCAAGGCTCTCATTGTCATACATTTGGCTTATAAATGTAAAAGAAAAACAAATAAACCATTTCCTACTTCAGAAAAAATATACACATCAATTTGAGGCCTCACTGGCTAGTACATTTTTAATATGCTTATGGTCTTTTTGCACAAGCTTTTCTAAAAGCACATCTAGAAGAGACAGTTTAAGAAGAAAAAAAAAGGTTTAATAGCCAATTTTGTCCCCAGTTTCGTTGACAAATCTCAATTTAATCCCTCATTTTAAAAGTGTTTGAAATGGATCCTCATTTTTTAAATTTTGAGTCAAATTAGTCCCTTCCGTTAAATATAACCAAACGGAGTTAATGGGGTGATGATGTAGCAGCTGTTAGTAGTTACGTGTTATATGTGAGTCCTGACGTGTTCCTTAATTACATAATTTTTGCTTGCCTTTGTGTGAATCTCGATTCAGAGAAGACAATCCTTCTCTCCCTCTTCCCCAAAACCCCAACTTTCCCTTCTTCTATAAGAAAAACTCTCTTCTCTAAATCCATCACCTTCCACAGACTTCCATCCTCATCACCGCTGCCGCCGCCGCCGCCGCCATCATCATCGTCATCCAATTCCCTTCCACCCATCGAAGACCTTCCTTCGAAGCTCCAAGAAATCGTCCACCTTTTCCAATCCGTCTGTGAACCCAAGGCCAAATACGAACAACTCCTCTTCTATGGCAAAAACCTCAAACCCCATGAGCCCCACTTCAAAACCAACGCAACAAGGTCCAAGGTTGCGTCTCCCAGGTCTGGGTCTGAGCCTACCTCGACCCCAACCGCAACGTCATCTACGAAGCTGACTGTGACTCTGTCCTCACCAAAGGCCTCGCCGCGTTGCTCATTCAGGGCCTCTCGGGTCGACCCGTTAGTGAAATCATTCGGGTCATGCCGGATTTCGTCACGCTGTTGGGTTGCTGTAGAGCCTGACCCCCTCGAGGAACAATGGGTTTTTGAACATGCTTAAATTGATGCAGAAAAAGGCGCTTATGCTGTACGTGGAAGCTGAAAGGGGTGGTGAGTTCACTGAATTGAAGTCACCCGAGTCGAATTCTGATAGCATTGTTGAAAATCCTTCAAAGGGTGGAGAAAGTTCTGAACTTGGTGAGGGTGATGTTGGTTTGGATTTTGTGTTGTCCTTGGCTGAATGGAGGCATTGGGGCGCTTCTGCGTCGCGGCATGCGCGAGGTGGTGCTCCTGTGAAGATGCTTCACGGTGGCGTGGACTGTGGCTGAACCGGGAGAAGCGAATCGTTGGGGCGATCCCTGGGATTTTGGTGGGAGATTTGTTCCTTTTCATAATGGAGTTGTGTGCGCTTGGGTTGCACGGTCAGATGCAAGCTGGCATTGATTATCTTCCTGCAAGTATGAGCTCCAGTGGGGGTGAGGGTTATTCGTGGGATGAGGTATGAGGGGAGTGCTTCTGCTTCTGGTAAGGTGTATGTGTATGATGGAGTGTATAAGATTACTGAGTGCTGGTTTCAAAAGGGGAAATCTGGTTTTGGGGTTTACAAGTTTAGGCTTTCCAGGATTGAGGGGCAGGCTGAGATGGGAAGTGTTATTTTGAAGGAAGCTAGGAATATTAGGAGGGGTGAAATGGAATCGAATACTGTTCGTTTTCTTTCTGTTGATATGTCCAGCTAGAAGGAGAATGTTCTTGTTCGCCTTTTTAACAACATAGATGATGATCGAGATCCCCTTAACTATGAGTATCTTGCCAGGACAAGTTTTCCAAAGTTTGTGTTTCATCAGAGTGGGAATGTTACAGGTTGTGACTGTGTGAATGGTTGTGGTGATGGATGCTTTTGTGGTATGAAAAATGGGGTGATTTTCCTTACACTCTGCAGGGACATCTTGTGAAAGGGAAGCCTTTGATTTTTGAATGTGGCCCTTTTTGTTCTTGTCCTTCTCAGTGTCGTAATCGTGTTTAGCAAAAGGGACTAAAATATAGGTTGGAAGTGTTTAGGTCCCTGCAGACATCTTGGGGTGTTCTTAATAAAACCCTATATTTCCTCTAATTAACGAACACGTCAGTATATTTTGACACGTAATCAGCCAGATCATCACTCCATTAATTCCGTTTGGTTATATTTAACGGAAGGGACTAATTTGACTCTAAATTTTAAAAGTGAGGACTCATTTCAAACACTTTTATAAAGAGGGACTAAATTGAGATTTGTCAACGAAACTAAGGACAAAATTGGCTATTAAACAAAAAAAAAATGAGTCTTTTCAGAAGCTAAAATTAGTTTATGCATAAGCTATTTTGTAGAACCTCTTTCATATAACTTCTCTAAATTTTTGTTTTTAACTTTTATATAAGTTAATTTTCATTTCCTTTTTCCTTTTCTCTCCTAAGATTTCTTATGGAGAATCATGTTCAAATAGACCCTTAGTACAATTGCAAATGAAGAGAACACATTATCTTTACCAAAATGAGTAACATGAGGAGTAGAATAGTAGATTATGTCAAGAAGCAGCGCAAAGAACTCACTTGAAGTATTCCGACCGCTGCAAACTTGTCTAGAATAGTCTTGGAGAGTACTGGATGATTCAAGTTCAAAGGCTTTAAAAGCAATTCCACATTCTGCAAACAAAGTTCTACTTTAGATTTATGAACAACGTGCCAGTTATTTCAATCAAGATTTTCAAATTTCTTTCCTTCATTACCTTAATCTTTCTCGCCTTACATTTAACCCCATTATTTTGTAAAAGAATTCATGTAAATCATTGTGTTCGTGTAGAAATGTTCAACTTCAATATACAATATCCACTTCACACTTCATAGATATTTAATTCTTTCAACAGTGGTAGTCACCAACCAAGGGAGAGGTTGGAGTCATTTTGAAAAAATAGCTCGGGGCAAATGTAAATTCATTAAGTTTCATAATAGCAATCATGTCAACCCACCTTTGATGTAAAGCACTCATTCCAATATGTATACTTTACTCCTTCAAGCATTTTTGTTCTACAGAGCTGATCGATTAAGATCTTCATCGGCGCAGCCTATAAAAAAAATGTATGAGTACAGGAAAATGAACAATATATGAATGATCAATGAAATGAAACTCACTTCAGAAGCCACCCGATGCCTGTCAAAAGGGAGGCCAACAACAAATCCCTTCAGGGAATATTCAGACATCTACATATAAGAAAGCTGAAGTCATCATAACATGCTTCCGAGTATTATTGTTCAATTCGCTAGGTTGTATCTATAAATGATAAAAATAAATACATAAATATATCATATGCATTCCCCGTGCACACTAAATCAAGGGTCAGGCTAACTAACATACAAATAGAACATGGTACAAGTGAAATCACTAAGTATTTCCATAACACAATTGTGTGCGACTACTGTTGACCTGAAAGGGCAATCTTATATCATTAGCATTCATCAAAGATAAAAGAGACATCTCACATAAATAACAAAAAGAATCATTACTAAACAGATTAAATAGTCATTTTTCTTTTATAGGCAAAAGGAAAATGATCACTGAACTAGAAAACATGCAGAACTGGTGAAGGATCTTATGTGCCTCAAGTATGTAGTGTATATATTTTGTCAAGACACAGATGAAAGAGGAATATAGTAAAGCTGGTGCAAATGGCGTGTACTTATGGTATCTTTCATGTTAAGAGCCTCAACAACTCAATTAAAATACTTTACAACTATATATAAGTTTAATTTGAATTCAGAGGACAGAAGAAGCTCACCAGACTCTGAAAATCAGAAGCCATTAAACTAATATTTGATTTATTCCTGACGAGAACACTGTGGCATTACAAATTGCAAGAGTATGCACTGTTAGTATTACGAAATAAAGCTTTATATTTTAGTAAGAGTGTGAAGAAATTGAACCTGAAAGGTGAAGCAATTTTGTTGTCAAAGTCAGAAAGAGCGAGGCCAACATATTTCTCCCCAACATCCAAACCGAGCAACCTTCCCCGTTGGTTTCGGGTTGAATTCCTCAAATGCTGAAACAACTGCAAGGGCTTCATGTACCTCATTTATCTGCCTATAATTTTGGATTAGCGTTCCTTCGAAATCGGATAAGTAAATGAATAATTATGACCCTGAATCTAGGGTTTTCTATTCATAATCAGAGAGCAAAAATGCAACTAAATCTAAAGGAACCGCAGAAGAAATGTCGCAGAAAGTTACCCCAGCTTCTATTCTCTTCCACCAGGACCAGGACGGAGTATTAACCACAGACACCACTTTTGAAGTACAAGTATTTTTTTAATTTGTATTAAAATCGATGTGTAACTATGTTCAAGTGTCAATTAAATATTTTATGTGCATCATATTTTAATATTTTTATTTATTGTATTTTTTTTGTCATATATGAGAATGATTGACTTATGTGTTCAATAATACAAATTTTTGGTCTATTATGAAAAATCTATTATCATTTATCTTTTATTATTCTCTGCTAAAATAATTTTTATTATTTTAATCTTTTTTTAGTACGATGATATTTAAAAATTTTTGTAAACTTTTAAAGAATTTTTTTATTTTATTATATCCTTAATTATAGTTTTGTTTTCTGAATTTCATTTAATAGTTTACTAAATTGTTTCAAAATCATATATTTAATCTTTTTTAATACTTTTATTTGTTGATTATTTTTATTATAAAATGTTCTTTTAATCTTTTTATATAATTATATTTAATTTTTATTTAATATGATACACTAATTTAATATAATTGTAATTAATTTTTTTGTCACCATCCAAAAAATGTATATTGAAATTCAAATGATGAAATATATGTTAAATTCTAATTATTAATAATTTAATATTTATTCTCTATGTGATTTTGATCAAGATATATCATAATTTTTAATTTGAATATTTGTAGAAATATTTTAAAATATGTTTTAATTTGAATATTCTTAGAAATATTTCAAAATTTTATTAACTAGATTTTGTTAAAGTTTGTAAATTTTTTTATTTTCATGATTTGAATGTATATAATTATAATTTTTTAAAATATTTAATATTGAAAAAATAATAATATCCTTTTTTAATATTAAATATTTAATAATATTATATATTTTTTCTGTAATTTTTTATTATTTTAAAAGTTGATTAATTGATATTGAAATAGTAAAGAAAAATATGTATAAATATATACTCATTGAATGAAAATGAAGCAAAAATTTAATATTCGTTGAATATAGGAATTGAGTTAAATATTTTTTTAAGAATAAATATGAAATATGGAAACTCGTTGGCTTCCTATTATATCTCCACATATATGTTTTAATAAAGTAAATGGATTTCAGGTATATATATTATTTTTTAAATAAGTTATTATTTTAAAATATACTTATCTCCACAAACATTTATTTTAAGATTTACTTATTTCAAGTGTCCAACAAACGACATAACAACTCAATTAACTGGCTAATTACCAACTAATTATAAACTAACAGTCACCCCCTCCATTCTTGTCCATGAGCTTAGGTAGATCCACATTACTGCATCGAGTTACGCCCAGTATGTGGACTCGAATTATTGAGCTCACAACTGGCCACTTGTCAGCTATTCTAATATGGGTTTACTATTTACACCACTCTTTTACCTATTTTCACTGCGATTATTTTTCACAAGAATTGTATTATATAAAAATGAATTTCTCTTAACATAGGGCAGGTAAAAAAAAGGAATAATAGAATAAAAAGTAAGATAAAAGTACTGGCATTTTTATCAAGTTTAAAATAATTAAATAATTTTTCGTTACCATAATGACATACTACAGGTTAAGCAACACTAGTAAGAACAAACCAAATAGTAAATCATTAAACTCATTAATTAAAATATCAAACACCAAAATTAGAGAACTCATGCACAGGGATATCCGTTGTCATCTTGTTTTTGTCGTTTATACACAACGTTGCTGGTGGTGTAGGAAACACTTCAAGGGAGTAGGAATGACATTGAAATGGGAAAATTTAGCATGTTATACTAATGAGGTTTTTTGGAAGAATTTAAGGATTCGGATTTGGTAAGGATTTTAACTCTCATTTTTTGTTCCCTTTTTACATTATTTAATTGAAATCAAGTTTGATAAAATATTAAACCTTCTTCAAATATTAAACTCAATTAATAGTGTCAATTTTAGGGAATACAATTATCTGACCCTATATTTTGGATATGAGCAAATAGTTGGTCTCCTGTTAAGAATTAATTTAATAAGTTAGATTAGCCTGAATCTTAAAAACCAATTTTACAAAGATCCAAAATATACATTACAAATGCAATTTCTGATTAGGATCTTTTCGGCAGAAGAATTTAATTACTGTACACAGAAAATTACACCATTATTTCAAAAGTCATCATGACAATTTATGATTAAATAGCAATGTAAAAACCTTATACACTAAGTACATGGGCGTATTAGCTATGTATGCTTTATCTAACTTACCCCATAAAAACTAAGTGAATTCTATCAAATCCTGCCTAATTTTGTCAGCTGTATAAAAACTAATGGTTCCTACGTTAATTCACGCCCATCTTTATCCTATTAAGTCCAGTCTTCAAATCCAATGCAGAACCGGAAACTAAAAATGAAATTTTCACATTAAGATGGATTAAAAATGACCTAGATGACACCATAAAAATCAATTGAATCAATTTAATGATCAATGATTGTGTACCATGTTCAACTATCTTTGTATGCAAATAAATGGAGAAAGACTTCGAAGTTCAACACGTTTCTTAGCTGCTCTTCTGAAAGGCTTTCGATTTTGCCACCTTAGACATTCTATCCCACTCGGATACCAACGTTCACTATCTTGATCCCTGGTAGCGAACGTATTGCAAGTGAGGTTGGGTGCGTCTCTCTTCTGTTTCTTTCTAGGGTTTGAATGCCTGGGAGAAGGGGTCTTTGGCTCCTCAAATTTACCACTAGTTAATCTGTAAAGCATGACAGATAATCACTAAAAATACCCAAAAGAATTGCAAAAATAATAGCCTCTAGCAGAAATACATGACAGAACCATTCTTCCAGACACTCAACCAGCTGGAACTTAACAAAGTTTATTAAGTAATGTTCCTAATTTCTATGATGATGCAACAACTTGTGTTTTTCTGCTGATAAAATGGAGTTGGCAACTAATAATCTTTTCAAAATGCTTGCTAGAAAATAATATTTTAAAAATTTCAAGCAACCACAGTGAAAATAAAACTACTCTCAAACTAATTTGGAGACGAATAAAATAAACAGACCTGTCATGGTTTGGAGGTAATCCTTCCGTACATGGGGTACACGCGGGACAAATGTAGACCTCTCTTGTGCATGGCAATTTCATGCAATCGAAGTGATACCACTCATTACAACGACAACATGCAATCATCCTTTCTGGATCAAAGGGCTTTCGACAAATACAATAAAGCATGCATCGTGCCCTTAACAACTATTGTCAACAGAAAAAATACTTGATTATAATCTCAACAAATTCTTGCCAAAATAAAAATGTCTCAACTTTAACAAATAAAGAAATGACTGATCTCTTACTCTTAGTTCCTCATTCGCATCAACAGGCAACTTTTCACCTTCCACTATAAGTTCAAGAACTTTATCAAGGCCGAGTGCCCCATAATCCGATGCCACCTGTTCATATTTAAAATTAAAAGTCAGCTAGAGTAATAAAGTACAGAGAAGAATCACCAAAGGAAAAAGAATAACCTTTTTGGCTAGTTCTGTCCACTGCAAACCTAAGCTATTCACATTTGAAATTTTCAACATATAGTGATCTTCAGGTGATATGCCCATAGCCAGTCCCTATCATGCACTCGGACATTTCAGTACGTTTAAAATTGTTTATATTGGCAAGACATTTTATAAAAGCAGAAAAGTGAACGAGTACTGATAAAAAAAGGGGGCATCTTGGTTTTTCAATGAATGCCAAAAAACAATATAAACCAAGGCAACAGCAGATACCTCCTTCAGATGCTTCTGAATACGCTGGACAGTGGGCTTTGGTACACCATTTAATATTCTATTGACTTGAGCTTTCCACAAGAATTTTGCCAAAGTAAGCTCAAGATCACAAGTATCGTGCTGATCATAGACAACAGCCACGTTGCTAGCCTGTATTAATAAGAGAAACCAACTCAATTGTAACAACCATGTTCCAGTTAAGTGAAATAATACAAGAACTAGATAAAAATAAATAAATAAATACATGCCTTTACAACAGTGGCCAATTTTTCAGAGATTATGCAAATATCTTGATCAACATGAGCTGATGCAAGGATTACAATTTCTTTCAAGAAAGATTTGCATTGAAGGGCTTTCTCAACAAGTTGACTCAAAACATCTCTTTCATCAATCCTACACATACAATAGACAAATTACAAGTTAATAAAAAACTTACAGTGAGGATTGTCAAAGGTAGAGAAAACAAGAGGTACGTGATGGAATCCATGTGTCGAAACTGCACACCACACCTGAATTATCTAGACCAAAAAAATAAACAAATACCCTTATCCTAATCACTGTATACATGATTTTGTTGGTATATACAACGAACCTAGACTCTACAAATTTTCCACCATAGATGAAGGTCCAAGACTCTTATAGAACACCACCTCCTAAAAAATGCAGAAAATAAGAGAGAAAGAAAGAAACTATAGAAATATATGTAGTTTTCTTAGAGTGACAGTTTGCAGAGTCATTCTAAAAAGAATCCAAAATCAACTTTCTATATTACATATTTCTGCTTTAAATTTTTTTAAAAAAGTGTACAACAAAAAATATTAAAATTATCATTGGGTATCCCACATACGTCTGAACTCTCTGCTCACACTGCATGCAACTTAGCCAATAAATAATTCCAGTTCTGCCAGGATCCAATCCTTACCATTTTCCAGCATCTGCAGACAGAACCAACCCTTTAAACCCCCCTCCCTTCCCCACAAGTATGATACCTCACACCAACAGACACCTAAACAAAAATATCTAATTATACTCTAAAACAACCATAATTCCTTCTTCCCATAAAATACAGTAGCATTAATGTTTATGTACCAAAACTAAAATACATTATAGCACAAGTATTTCTGCTTGACTTAAAACGTGACTTTACCTAATGTTTTTGCCAGTCTTAGCATGTTACAGTTAAATTAAGGGATCATGAAAAGAAAAACTGAAATTATCCAAAGCAAATCTTGAGCAAAAATGGTGAAACTATCAGGGCAAAGTGTAGAAAAGAGTTTTCCAAAAACTATAACGCATCCATGTCTAGTTTGGAAAGGTAGATTTTTTATGCTGGTAGCTTTTACATAAGAACTACAAAATTTGTTTGATGGCGTGTTTTCAGGGAGTTGCTACAAGTGATTTCAGAATCAAGCTAGGAGACACTTTACAAGCAATTTTTGCCTAAAAATTCCTTTCTTTTAAATTGTATCCATTCAAGTGTTAATGTCTATATTGTATACACACAAAATATCAGCATTTGAAAATTCAATTTTTCCAAACAGGGACATTTGAAAATAACTGCATTTGAGTAAAAATGAATATTATTTAAGAAAAATATTTAATGTGAACCACATTACCATAAACAAAAATTTTCGGCCTCAGACATGAGTTCAGTAAGAACTTTCAGTTCAACACGTTTCTTCTTAAACCTCTGCATAAAGAAAAAGAATAGCTGTACAAATGAGTTTCTGAAAGAACGAGACACAAACACACGGACACTAGCTGACTCCTGCTAAACGAAACAATATCCTACCAGTAGAGCACCTCCATTCTGATAACGGAATTCACCCCTTAGAATTTCACAATATGGGCACTGGTAGTTTTCAATGGCCACGTCTTTTTCTGTTAGTCCAACACATTGTGCATGATAGCTGTCCATATGAAACATATCGATGCACCAAACAAATTAATCAATGTATTTCTTAATAATGAAAGAAATTAATAGAAGTATGGAAACAACAAATTTTTCAGGCTGAATGACAATTATTCCCGTAATCAGAAAAGCAACGTTGTACAGAGTATATCTTGAGTGTTTGACCGAACCAGTGATGAAAGAGAGGAAGATCTTGTTGGGATGACAATAGGGTAGGTTAAATTGGACACACCAGTTCCATATTTTTTTGGAACATGGCAATGGAATTGTAACCCAAGGTCACAGGTGATGGTAAAAGGTAAATTCTGATGCCATGTTGAAAATCTGTGGTTTTAGGTAAAGAGTAAGAAAGGCAAATGAATAAGAATGAAACACTAATTGATATTAACTAAAAAGTATTACAGTGTGTTGATTGATATGTACATAAAACCTATAGCATGAACCCGTATATATACTAATCGTAATAGTAGCTAGTTAGGGGAACAAATTCTAGAGGATAATCTTAAGATATGATGAGATATTTCCTTATTTATTAATACTAATCCACTTACATGAAGATTATAAGCCATGAAAAATGTTACTTATATAACAAATAGTAAAACAATTTGTAAAATGAAGAAAGACAAATTTGAAACGTTATTGATGCTATGGAGAGTAATAGACACAAAACTTGACACTGTACATTTTATTGTACGAATTTGTTGTGTGTATATGAAGTCTCATAAGCTATTGCCTGACTATGGAACTCCTATTTTTAGAAAACAAGAAGTACTTTACCAGTCCATACAAGTGGAACAAGTAAGAAATTCCTGATCTTCAGAATCATCAAAGCAGCAGATACATTGGTTTGGTTCCTTCATATCTTGCAATTTGTCGTACATAAGCAATGATCTATCTAGAGTCTGTCCCATCTGAAAATATAAAGCAATGTCCTGAGTATGTGATACGTGATATGCAAATGGATCATGCAAAAGAAAATATGGTTAAATCAAAACCTTCTCCAATGCATGAAGTAGCGAATTTTCATTTTTCACTGAAGCTCCTAGTTTATCCATGCACGTTTTCTTCCAATTTTCCACCTTCTTAACTTCAGATAAAACCAAATCCAGTTCACAGCAACCAAAGGCAATGGTATCTCCATACTCCTGGAGGTAAGTAATGTCAGTGCTATGCAAGTGAACACTGATATGTGAAGTCATAAATAAAATAAAACAAACTGGTAAAGGCTCCCCAACTAGCTTGAAAGCTTTCAGATTTCCAATAATAATATTCAAAAGTAGTGAACAAATAAGCTTGGTAATCTATGCAAACTAAGAATATACACATAATGAAATTAAATTGAAAGAAAATGCTTGATGGGAAAGGTGCTGCAAAATATAATGTACAAGCTACAAAGGAAATAGAAAACAAACCTTAAGGCTTAAAGTAAATCTACAAATAGAAAAAAATGAAGAAAGTAAACAAATCCGCATACAATTTGTCTAAAAGACAAGGAATATCCTGACCAAAGTGATCAGTACTTTTTTACGAACAATACAGAAGCTTAGATGCAAAAATAGAGAATCATAGTTTTGTAGTGGCGCCTAAGTCAATCAGTTGATCAATAATCACATATAAAGGCCACCCGCTACACGTCCAGAAAATTTACCTTGAGCTGCAATATTGAAGACCAAGACCGCTCTCTAAAACTTAGACCAAAAAATTGGCACACTTGCTCTTGCCACATCCTAAACAGAAATAAAATACAATTAAGAATATAAAAACATTTTAACAAAATAATTGGAAGCAACAGTCTCCATCCACTCCATCCCAGTGTTTTAAGTGATTAAGAAATATATTATTTACCGAGATGATGCACAATAGGAGACAGACATGGTTCAAAAAGTAGTATTGAAAGGTAGAGTCAAATTGAAAATGACAATAACAACAATCAAGCTTATAAAAGAATTCAGAAGTGCAAAACTAATTGAAACATTTATGAAAAGGGAAGAAAATAAAAATTACAAGAATAAAACAGAAACAAATCAAATTAACATAAAGGATAATCTGGATTCTACAACAAACAAATTAGACTTACTTATGTTTTCCAACGGCATCTTCAAGTTGAATATTTACTGCTGTAAAGGTCATATTAATTGTCTGCAGAAAAAAGTTGTAGATGTAAGCTGTATGAGGCAAAACAACTTTTCCCAACCACTGTAAGAAAAAGCTTGAACGTTTTCACCCCAACTTTTCTCTCTCCAAAGTTCCATAAATCAATGTCTTTAATAAATCAGAAAATTGTTAATGATTCACAAAAAAAATGAGATCATAAATTTAATGAAATAATTAAAAACATACACAAATATAAAATTAGTTGAGATAACAACCACTTTATTTTATATGGGAAAAGACACCATGCAACAATGCAAAACTACAGCCTGGGGAAGGATAAAACAAAAGGCAGTGAAACCAGAAGGAAGTAAAAAGTATTGTGAATACAACACAAAGTTGTTCAGTCTCTATGTATCAGTAATAGGAAGGAAACCCTTTGAAACAGTCATGCACATAACAGCGCTCAATCCAATTCAACAGCATGTAAGAACAAACATTTTAGTTTTGAAGATGTGACTATGAGAGTATTGTGATCCAACAAAATATATCAATGTACCAAAACCGAACACAGCATGAAATTTAGCCTTTTTATTAAAAATATTAGAGAGAAGTAAAACCAGGAAGAGAATATGATATTCCCAGAACAGGAGTTGAAAAACAACTAAAAGAAAGATTCAAGTGTACACCAAATGCTGTCAAGTCTCCGCTTATCAAAAATGGAAATTCCCCTGAACCAATAATGCGCAAGATACCAGAGACAAAAGTATGTCCCAGAGATAAAATCTGTGAAACCCCAACATACGGTGTCTGATTGTAAGCATGATTCAAAAACCAACCTAAAAACTAAAACCACATTTTCTCTTTTGACATAGTTTCACAACCTCTGTACTATTTCCTTTTACTTATAAAATAATGGTTAAATACCATAAAAGATACTCTGTTAATTTCACTCAAGTTCTTTTCCTTTTCAATTATATATAAATGCCCGCACAAACAAGAATGTGGCCACTTTATTTAATAAATCAAACAAAACAATAATCACTCATCAAAATAACAAAATACACAAAGCAGAAAATTTCATAACCTATTACCTGATAATCAGTAAGAATAGCTTGTATCTCAGTCAACTTGGATCTTCTAGAATTGTAAGGACCAGAAATCGCCTCTAATGCCTTCCTAAGCCATTCAAGCCCACCTATTAATAGTTTCAACAGAGCCCCAGAAATAGAGGAATGAGAAAGACCTTCCGCAACCTCCAAAACGTCCTACATGATTAGCAATCATCTCTAATCAACAACAAAGGAAATTCAACAAGATTAATTCTTAGCTAGCCCCATTAAAAAGGCCATGTTCTTTACCCGGAACAGTTGGCAAACACCTGATCTTATATCCCAAATCAAGTTTTATTTATGCCCATGCAAAGAAAAGGTTAGAAGATTGACAAAGACGGTGAACAAAATTATTAAGCAATGAACCATGTAAAAGAAAAACGAGATTGCAGTCAGCAGTAACACACTAAAAGTTTCATGTGTAGTTCAATAGGAATAAGAAAATAATCAAATATGATACCAACTTTGAAAGGCATCTAGATGAACGAACTCAAAATAAAGTGTCAAGAGATCAAGTTAATACCATGTTCTTAATAGCCAGTCAAAAATAAACCAAATTTGGTGGACAGTTAGGCATGGAGGCAGGGTATATTTGGCATAAGCATGTATATGTTCAAGGCAGCAGTCAAACACTAAAAGGATGGAGTAAGAAACCATACGTTTTTGCATTTGTAAAATGCATGACTATAACATAAATTGTCACTAGAGATAAATAGTAACCTCTAAAGAAGGAGAGCAATTGGAGAAAGACAAGGCCCTTTTGCACCACTGCAGCGTAGAACAAGATGCTTGGAGTTTTGAAATCTCACTAAAGTCAAAACCCAGTGATATACCCGATGCTATGGTGGATTGGATTCTTACAATCAAATCTTCCATGTTACACATTAAACCACTGTCTACTTCATGCAGAGAGTTATCCAGTTCAAATAAGCACCGGGCATCATCTAGTACAGAACATGCTTCATACTCCCATGTTCTGCAGTTTTTCAAAACCAATTCAAGCATTCCTCTTTCTTCAAATGATACTTTAAGATGCTTCGATTGAGATACCAACATCTAAAAGTAGATGATCAAATTGTCATATTCATAATGGTCATGTTTTCAGCAAACTTAAGGCAACAAAACAAACAGAATAAAACAAGCACCTGTAAGTCCTCAACTTTCTGCATAGAATCAGAAGTTTGCATAGAAGAGACGAAATATGGTTTTGAATTCTTTAACCAGGAACTAGCTTCTGATAATGCATCCTTGACATCTTTAAGTGAAGGAAGAATAACAAATATGTTCTCTGAAGCTCTATAAAAGGAAGATCAAAAACAAATTTATCATTACCCAAAATAATTGTTATAAATAGGATAAAATCTTAATGCTATTAGTAGGGTACATTTATTCTCTTTCCTAGTTCCCCTACTCCCCTATTTCTATTAATAGGTTTAGTCATTTAGCCTATAAAACTTCTATTACATACACAATGAATATACTAAGTTCCTTTTTTTCAAGTTCTCTTCAAGTATATTCTTGTTGAAGCTATAAACATAAAACATCTCCAGCTGCCGATAAAATAAATAAATAAAACATATCCAGCATTGTTGAACCTGATCATGTCCTCAAAGTCCGAAATAGGAGCCCCATGTGAAAGCATCTCTCTAGCCCTTTCCTCCCAAGGAATGGCAACAGTAAGCATGCAAGATAGATTGACAAATTGTTTCTCTTGCTCAATTTGAAGCCTGAAGAATGAATAACAAGCAAATGGTTGAAACTACAAAAAATAAAAACCTAATGATGTGCCAGTTCAGATGACGAAAGGGCATTTAAAATTACATGGTGGCTTCCTTCAACAGTTTCTGGACGAATTCCAAAGGCATCTTAAAATCATGCGCCTGTACCAATTTCACAGTATTTCAATCAGTTTTCACAGATTAAACAACTGCCTGAGCCTTTAACATGGCAAAGTTGATTAGCCCCTGAATACTAAGAAATCTTCTACTTTTTCATATTAAAAAAAAGCAAGGAGAGAAATGAGAAAACAGTATTAGAATGGTTAAATATAATATAACTTGCCTTCACAGCCTTTTCCCGACACTTAGCCTTCTTCAGCTCAACCTCAACCAATGGCAACTCATCAACTGAGAAATATAAGTCAAACCTTGAGGCAGTGTAAACTAACAAGAAAATCAATAAATGCATGGGTCTCGAAAATGAAAATCTTAACCCATATAACGCAGCAACATTCCCTAATACCTTGAATTTTCAAAGATAAACCTGCTTCCAAAATACTATTCAATTTATCAACTGCATCATGCTGATCTTCTTGCATATGAACTCTCCCTAAAACATCATTACAGTGGGAAACCCATGAAACAGTATCCGAATGGTGTTGCCTTAGAATCTTGAGTTCTGGTACATCAACTGCAAAATTTTCCCATTCCTTAAGCAGCAAACTAACATTCTGCAAGGTTCCTTAGTCAATAAAGATATGCCTTTTAACCATCATAGAAAACAAAAAGAGATGACAAAGATTCAAAATGTAAACCTTGAGATTCATAGGTCCTTCTAACATATCATGACATTGAGCACTACAAGATTCAGCTTCATTTAGTAGATTCTGAAGCACATCTATCTCCGGGAGTTGAACTTGAAGATCCCAAAACTATTGAAAGCATGAATTTCATATTATTTTGTCAGTAACTTGAGTAATGCACACGTGTTGTGTCTGTGTATGACGTATATTACTCACATAAACGTGAAACACCTAATTTAAAAATGAATGATTTATCCACATGATTAGATTTAGTAAATATAATAGTTCAGTACATACGTAACAACACTTCTATTCCTCTGTTATTGATAACTGCTACACATGAACAAGGCTTGAGAAATAAACAAAGCCTGTGCAGTTTCCAGAGTTCTTATTACCTCTGCTTTTAGTTTATAAAAAACATCAACATGTAGTGCAGCAGGGTGTCTTGCTGAGATGCAGTTTCTGACTCTATCCAGCCATGCCTAACGAGCCTCAAAAAAATAGTGTTAGCATCATGAAAAATTAAACACTGCATAAATCAACAAGACCCTGCAGTACAGCAAAAGTGTACAGTAGCTCAAGCACAAAATTGGGGTAGTTAAGAACATGAGCCAATCTTCGAACCTGGGATAGAGACGGACTCGCAAATAAAGCAAGAAATGAATAAAAATCAGGTGAACACTTTCCACAACAACTATTAGCTCTCCATATTTTGAAGATAAAAATATTTTAAATTTGTGTTTAGTACACGGTATTTTTAAGGTTTACTCACATTTAAAGATTAGATGGTAATGTTGATCATTTTTGTCTTTTTGTTTTTTCATTTTGCCAGTTATGTTGTTTGTGGAAGTGATTTCTTCCTTCTAAACATAATTTTACTTTTCTAAACAGCCAGCATTTAATTCAGGCTCAAAATTTGAAGCCCAAACCCATTTTGCCACCTCATATTGGCATGAGGAGTTTTGCTGAAATCCCAAATCAGTTTGGTGGGCTTGAGTTAGGCTCTAATCCAAAACTGAGAGTCACTAACTGTGAATTACCCAATAGAGACTCAATCACTGCCATTTTCATACCATCAGGATGAACAAGGCACAACGGTCTTGGTAGTCTCACCTTACTAGTAAAGGGCTATGGAACTTCCAGATTATTTTCACCATGAGAAAAAACTGAACCAGCAGAGCAGTGATAACTTTTCAGATCAGATTCGATTCTGGGAGGGAGAGATGGATTCTTATTTAAGTTTTGACAAACACATTCTGATAAAAAAAAAATATCTACAAAGATCCGTAACTATGTAAATAAGAAAATGCACTTTGGAGAGAAAAAAGAGTTTCAAATATAAACAGTATAAAAGAAAGATAAAGCGTAGAAAATATGTGCCAAACTATTATGTAAGGAAACATCTACCTTGGTTGAAGAAATTTTTCCTTCCAATTTCTTATTTTCTTTCACGTAGATGGGTAAGCCACAAGCTTTGGAGTGTAAAAGTTCCAACTCAGACATCTGCAAAACATAATTTTAGTCAAATTATAATTAGCAAGAACATAAATTGTTACCAGATATAAGTGTTACCAATATAAAGTTATGAAGGAAACACGAGTGATGAGTCTAGAAAAAAGTACATTTAAACACATTGACAAAGCAGTATCAATCTCCTGTACAAACAACCTTGCTTCCTCTGCATACTCCTGCATCCATATAAATTAAACAAGAAAAAAGGCAGAAAAAGGCAATTACAAAAGGCAGAAAAACCCAATTACCAAAGGCATTAACAGTTTGTTAAGAAAAGCACCTTCAGTTTAGGATAACAAGGCTCATTGCAAGGTGCAGGACTAACTTTCAGCAACTCATCAACGGATTCTAAATGAACTTTCTTTACACTAGTGTCTCGATGACACAACCATAACTCAATTTTTGTTACACAGTCTCTTATCCCTTCTGCCCATTCCTGAGCTTGAAGCAAATTCCTTACCATGTCTCGAACCTACATTCCGAAAAGAAGCAGAACTAACTAAGTCAAGTACATCACGGTGTGCACATACAACAAAATTTAAAAAGCAATAAATAGATAGAACTCACAGAATCCATCTCAGAACCAGCCCAAAGAAATTGTTCAGCTTTCCTCAGTGCAGTAACAAATGCATCTTGCAAAAAGACATTTTGAAGAATAGTACTAGATTGCAGTAGCCACTCTGTAGCAAGTTGAGCAAAAGTAATGGAGCCACCTTTTACCTACACATATACCAGGAGTCTCAGTATTTTTTCTTAAATCACAAATGTATACATAACAATACAAGCACTACGTTAGCTAATTTAATTAAAAAATTAAACATTACCACTTACAGAAGAGCAGCAGTCAGATATAGAAATGAAGACACCATATATTTTTATTGCAGAAAGATAAGTATATCCAAATATTAGAATTTAGAAATTTTGGAGGCTTAAAAAAATATGTATTTGTATATATGACCTTTTTGGTCAAAGCACTGAGACATGAAGGCTGCCTTTTCACACTTCTACACTCAGCTTTGCCCTCAGAAGTATATTTGTCCATAGAATAGGCCAAGTCATACAATTCTGCAAGTGAATGACGATAGAGAAGACGCAATTTAACAGTTTTGCACTCACAAAGGTGTTCCCAGTGCTGCAAGAAAAAACTAAATTCAGTAATAATAAAAAGGCACCCAAGGGAACAAACCAATCAAACCCAAGAAACCTGAATCTGTCAAGTGACTCCTGACCACAATAATATCAACAATACAAATATTTTTCTATCACCTATAAAGCCTAATCCTACTTGGCACATGAATGGATTGGGAATTTTAAGCATGTCTGTGTGCATTAAATCCTGATCACTTTAAAAGAACAAACAATCACCGGGTACAAAGGCAGTGCTACCTTTTCCTAGAAAAAAACACACACACACACAGAGAGAGAGAGAGAGAGAGAGAGAAGAAAAGATGGAGAGAAATAAACACCATAGGAAGATACCAGACACGTAATACATAAATTCATAATCAACAAACCAACTTATGCAAACCAAGAAATAATAGTGATCCATATATATATATATATCTGTCATGCAACAATACAATTTTCCATTTATCCCTAACAGCAGAAACAGAATTGCATAGTACAGTCTACTTATTCTCACTTCCAAAAGACAAAAACAGACAACCCATATGCTTTTCCAGGGACAGGCTGGTTTTCTGATGCATTCACACTTCTCATAGGGCAGAATATTGAGAGAACTCACTTAACTTGAGTGGCTATCTTAAGAACTTAAAAAAATCTGTTGGGTACATTCAATCTTAGGTTGAAACAAATAAGTATAATTCAGCTATGAAAATGGATACTACATACATTCTGGGGGCTGGTAACACTTTTTTTATTTTGCTTTGACATTGATGCAATGGTGGAAGATGAATTGATGGCAACTACATATTTACATTATTTGATCATCAATAAATCAATAGCTCAACCTTGTGCGTTTACCTCCAGACAAACAAAAGCCGATGGCCTGCAACCACATACAACAGCAGAGAGATAGAGATATTGCTGGCATATGATACATGCTGGATCCTATAAAGCACACCAGTAAACACAATCAGAAAATATCAAAGCCATGAGTTATCATTTATATTACCATTGGTAAAAAAATCATACTTCTTCGGTTCCCACAAATTGGGGACATTTTCGAGGAGCCATACGAGAAGACTTAATAATACCAGTTTTCCAAAGTTTCTCTCTTCGAGATTTTTCTTTAACTGATATTCTCAACAATTCGTTCTTCAAATAAGAAGACACCCTGCCGTCAACTTCACCAAACTAAAAATGATGACAATCAACACGCAAGAGAGTACGCAAGATTAGTCAAGAACTAAACATTTTTTATCTGAAAAACTTTAGAGCACTTTTAGATTTAAAACAGAATGATAATAAATCTTCCTAAATAAGAAAATCTAGAAACAACATAAACAAGTCAAAACAATCCATCACAACTTTACATCAAATACCAGTTCAGACATTGCAGGATATTAGGAGACAGCCATCGCAGTTTACAAAAGCATGGCCTACCCCCTTCCCCCAAAAAGGGTACACAATACTTTCTTTCTGTCATCAGTTGCAGTCAAAATATAACAATGAACAATATGGCATCATCAATTCATGTATCCCACCCCACATGGCAACAAAAGCTTAGTTTTTATTGTTATTGTTATATAATAAAAACACAAGTCAAGACTAGTTTACTCAGTTACACAGTAATGTAAATTGTGACCTTACTCGCAAGACTGCACAATCAATCATACGACTTTCTCATGCCTTGGCATCTTAATCACACTCTCTCACACAGTTGGATGGGATCAGCAGCGTAGAACGGTTTTTTTGAAAATCTGAGAAACCCAACCCATTTCAGTTGACCCATCAGATTAAGGCCCTGGCCTCATTCATTCCAGTATTAATCTTCACCTTTTTTTCTACTCCTCTGCACACAACAGTACCAAACCCCCTCCTTGGTCCTTCTGCTTCTAGATTCAACACTCGATTCATTTGCTAGTGGGTTCCACTACTCCTAATTTCAGTTTGGTTTCTTTAATGTTTGAGAACTTGATTAAATTTTCTGCTCTCTGCTGGGTTCCACTCATTCTCTAATATGTTTTGCAGTTTATAATGACTATTAAGTGGGAAATGAACTGCTAGGGAAGGCAACGAGGGTTCAGGTGCGACTAGAGTTGAAAGCAGATCAGTGAGTGTTGTTGAGGGGATTCTAGATTTGGAACTGTTGGTGTGACTTGTAAGTTTGTGGCTCTGAGAAATTCAAAGTTATTTTGCCTTATATCTCTTCATTTATCAGTACATGTGTTTAAACATAATTTTGTATTTTAGTTAGGATGATCCATGTTACACTTGCACAATCCACAAGAATAGTGATCCATGTACTTTGTTTGCTAGACTTGAATTACAAATTGCATACCTCCAAAATTAGGGGCTGATTGGTTTGTTTCCTTGTTTTCAATTAAGTTTATATTTTCCCTTATTGTAAAAATTGCAACCATGTTTTCATTCTATTCCTTGTTCACAAAACTTTAAGACCAAATAGTGAAAACTAACAATTCCTTCATAAAGTTTTTGAAAAAATAAATAAGAGGAAAAAATGTTGCCTTCTAGGCACTGTGGTTTGACAAAAACATTTTCTATTTTTACTTTAATTACAATAAAGTTGTGTTTTTACTTGGTTACCTTTTTAAAGTTGGAATAGATATAAGTGAGAAAAAAAAACTGCAACCATGTTTTCATTCTACTCCTTGTTCACAAAACTTTAAGACCAAATAGTGAAAACTAACAATTCCTTCATAAAGTTTTTGAAAAAATAAATAAGAGGAAAAAATGTTGCATTTTAGGCACTGTGGTTTGATAAAAACATTTTCTATTTTTACTTTAATTACAATAAAATGGTGTTTTTACTTGGTTACCTTTTTAAAGTTGGAATAGATATAAGTGAAAAAAAAAACTTTTCCTTATTTTCAATGCTTCCTGTTTCTCAAAAGTTTGTACAGTAAACAACTTTTCATTGATTGCACAGGATATAGAAAACGTTTTATTATTCAAACTTTTGAAAAAATGAAAACAAGAAAATGTTTCCTCAAACCAAATGCCTCTTGGTAATCATAGTGAAAACATATAAACTGAAAATGTAAACAAGAAAATAAACCAAACACCCTATTAGATTTTAACCTCATCAACAAATTATTACATTAACTAATGTAACAAAGTCATAACAATGTGCAAACCTGGGCTACTACACAAAGAAGCTCCTCGTGAGATAAGACAGCAGTTTTGTGATACCGCTGATAGAGATCAGCTCCAAAAGCACCATGTGGTAGCCAGTCAGCAGGAGCAAAATTGACTGCCTCTGCACAATTTAAACCTGAGAACACAAACAAATACAAAGTATGACACACTTCAGATTATATTTAAGATTGCAATTTTGGATGAAGACAAAAATAAAATTGCATACCAAGATTGAAACCTCCATGGTAAGACCTGGGGAAGGTAATAACGAAATTCCCAGGCTCCTGGAAAACATCAAATGAAAAGAAACATGTCAAAGATCAAATATATATAAATATAAAGAAATGACAAGCAAACAGCCGTATTCATTTACTGGAAACATACATGGAGGGACACTAAGTGTAAGTGAATATTAAGTGTAAAAGAACTTCAACTGCAACCCACAATGTTCCACCTAATCAAATTATAAGCATTATTGTGCATTACTTATTTACTTGGATATTATATATCTTAAACCCCATAAATGATACCTGAAGTATACTGTAGACAGGAACTCCATTTTCTTGCAATACAGATGGGTTCAGCATAGTAACAAGCTGAAAAAGTAGATCAGGTTGTGCATCAAAAAGATCAGGAAGACTGCTTCTCATCACCTACAAGGAAGTGGATCATTTTACTGTCATTGCCAATGAATTTCTTAAAATTAACAAATTATGAAATGTTTGGATTGTTGGGTTGTAGGGAAAGGAGGGGAGGATTTATGTTTTAATATTGAATTTTCAAATGAGAGTGATAAAATGTCTTTGAAAACTGGTGACGGATGATTCAAAGATTACATGACTATATCTCACTTGAAAAATGTTCAAAATTTTAAATAAAATACTAATTCAAATTGAAATATTAACGACTCCTAAAAATGACTCCATCTAAAAATACTTTTAGAGAACCACTAACTTAAGTGAACTACACTATATATATACTATCAAAGATAAATAAAAAAAAATCAAATTTTAGATTTCAATGTGGGAAATTTAACACATGTTTAGCAGCTTACACTTCTCATAACCATATTTTATATCACAGGATACCACTACATAAAATCTTGACAATAGTTGCCCGAATAAGTGATCTCATTTCATGACTAATAGTTGCTTATACAATTGACAACTCAATTTAGACGTAAGGAAAAGGAGAGCAGTTTTATGGTTATCTTTGTATCCAGTATCGAATAGCACAATTATAACGAATCAGAAGAATCCTTTTAAACTACTCCCCTCTTCATAAATTCTATTCATAAAAAAATACACTTCTTTGTCAAACACACACACCCCATGTCCACCCACAATTACAGTGTGCATTCAAGTGTTTGTGTGCGAAGAAACTGGAAAATAAACACAGGTAAACAAATGGGCTGCAATAGCAAGTATGACAATAAATTTTCTGTTGCAAATTTTAATCCTCCACAGGTGCAGGGTTGGAAGAAGCAGCAGAAAAAAACGAGGCAATTAGATCACTCTTTTTAAAGAAAATATCAAAATGTAAAAATAATGCATAGATATAACAAGGACCCAAGACCTACCTTCTCAAAAGCACTGGATTGACTACCAGGCACACTGTACCAGCACTTTGCCTCTCCCCTAGAACAAAATAGAAATCAGAACTGAATTGTGGCGGGGGGCACATAACACTCATGAAACCAAATATATATTCAAAAAAAATTAAAGATCATAAAAACATTGCAAATATTGGCAGTTGAGGTTCCATGACACAGAAAAACCGCACAAATGCAGAAAGAAAAGCAGATTAAACAAAATGCAAAATTCATGAATTCTTTGAAGTACAAGAAAAATTGTGAGCCAAATTTAAGTCTTCGGCAAAATAAGGCCACAGGTTAAGTACACCAGAGATTTCCAGCTTTCCAAAAGAAAAAAAAAATGTCAGTCCAAAATTGTTACAATTTCACACTTTTATGTAGAAGTCACACAAAAATTTAAACAATAAACATGTTTCGGCATGAGGAGAAAATTTGAAACAAAAACTCATTTGACAATTATAGAAAACTTTCGTTCTTCCTTTTTTGAACTAAACATCCATGTTAATTGAATGTAGTAATTTTATGATTAAATTTGTTTGGAGTGGTGATGGGTGGGTCAATTGTAAACAATTAGCTTTCCGGATGTGAATTGTATCCAAAATTTCAAGTTAAATATGCAGTTTTATTGAGTCACTGCCAAGCCAAACATGCTATAAGATTATTTACAATCCTATTGCCACAAAAAATTTGGCAGCTTGACGTTAAATTTTCTGTATGCAATAAGCGGTGCTCAGAGAAAGTATGAATGAAGGAATTGTTCTATGCTTAGGTAGAAAATTTGGAAGAATGTAACTAGTTTTTGTTAAAAGACTCTGTCTGGAACTAGCATGGAACGCCCGAAGCACTTCTGTAATTCTGCTGATCACATACATATTTAGCTAGGAAAGCTTTTGTGTTCTCAAACGGAGAATAATAACAAGCCACTAGGATTGAGCTAGTTGTTAGAGGTTTGGATAATTTGCCTCAGTTCACAAGTTCAAACCTCCATGATTCCTTTCATAGTATTCTTGCTATTGGATTGAACCAACAAGTTTATGTGGAACATCAAAGTGCACATCATTAGTAACAAGTTTGCTACAGTTAAATTTTCCCTAATACAACCAAATCTTGTTCTTGTGATCATGTTATGATTCATTGAACATGTTAGGTTCATTCAACATGGCCATAAATTATCCTATTAGCATACATGAAAAAAACACATAACTCCTGAAAGAAAGGGTTCTGTTTTATTGAAACAAACAAGAATTGATGGCTTGGCGCTGTTATGATATATATTACAAAAAAAGAAGATAATTGTACAAGATCAGCACAAATAAATAAAAGTAAGGCATACCAGTGTAGATAATTCATTGAGTAAAAGCAGTGATCCTCAAAATGCCAGCAAAAGGATGAGAATAGCATCCCAATATATAGCCAGGGTACCATGACACCGGTGATATTGTGATGAACAGCTCGGAGCATTGAACCTTTCAACTTAGGCAGGTTATTAAGATTCCACGGGTTAGTTGAGTATTCTTCCCATAATTTGTCATCAATTGATTCTGGTTTTTTATCAGCTACACGTGGAAAACCACTCCCGTAAACAGATGTATCCAAGTCATTTCCATACATAACCTCAACCTCACCAACCAAACCCTCCACAATATCCCAAAATTTTTTCTCTATTTGCACCCTTGAAACAGGCCCTGATCCAAACCATCTCCTCCTTGACAGATCCGCTTTCCGTCTAAAAGCTTCCAATGAATAGTGCTTCCCAGGCACAAAACCAAAGCTGTCCCGATCAGAATTCAAGCAGTTGAAACAATACCAATTACCCATTGGAATTTGCTTCAACGGTGGGGAAAGACAATATGTATGCCATCCCTTATCACACCTGTCACACAAAAGCATCAGTTCCCCATGCAGACCACTTTTACATTGCTCACAAATCTGATCATGATCTTCTCCTTGCACTTTACTATCCTTCCGTTTTAAACAATCAACACTCTTGTGAATCCTCTTTGACACCAAAGGTTTCACCCCACAATCACTCTTGTGCTCCTCATACAAGCTTGTCTTACAACTCTGGTCTGTCCCTTGATTCATCTGGTTATAAAATTTCTCGTAATCATACAAGTGTTCACGGTACAACTGACACAAAACATGCTTAGCACAATCCGAAATCTTGCCACTGGACCTCACAAACCGTGCAACATCCCCCCATTTCTTCCCATCAACAACCTTATCATAACCACCATACCGCTTCACGGCATTGAATAGCTTACACAAGTCCAGCTCCGCCCCCTCGAACACAACCCTTTTCCTGGACTTCTTACTACACTGATCCTTCAAAAACCTAGAGTACTCCAAGTCAAAGGTCTTGGAGTCACACGAAGCAGGGCGAGCCTGGAGCTTGTGAATGGCCTGAGTCTTGGTAGGAAAAGTGAAAGCGTCTAGATCCAAAGCAAAAGGGGGTTTCCAACTCTTCGGAGGCACAATCTTACAAATTCCATAAGGCTCAGCCTCAGGTCTAATCTTATAAATATACTCCAAAGGATCCTTGAATTCATCCTCAGTAGGGTAATACACAGGCCCTGCAGGTATAGTTGAGGATGCTACACTCAAACTAGGTCCTACCACACCTTTCTCCACAGCTCTAGGTTTTCCCTTCCCCATCTATTCTATCACCACCGCCAACCAATTCATCAATGCCAACACTTCAAAGATAACTAACTAACTAACTCGTTAAACGCCAAGTAATAGCAGCAGCAGAGAGAGGTTGCAGTTTAGTTTACCTTTTGCCCAAGCGCAGTGGCAGTGACAGTAGCAGCAGCAATAGCAGCGCAATGAAGACAGGAAGATGCAGTGGAGTCTTGTCCCGTGTACAGTGCCTTTGATTTGGTTTCGACTGCTATTAAATTAATTAATAATATATAGCTCCTCTCTACTCTGCCGTATCTCACGGGAAGACTTCTTTCCAAAGATAACTCGTCATCCAGATACTTTGGTTCGTTTGCTTGGGTTAGGTTAGGTTCACGTTGACTCGGGCCCAATCTTCTTCTGGACTCAACACAACTCTCTTTCACAGTTTGCTTCCTGCACCCCCATCGTTACAATATTTGTTAAGTTTCATTTCCTACTTGTACATTAATTTTCTTTTCTCGCATTAAAATGGATAATCCTCACGTGTATATATTTCTGTGCCACGTTTTTATTTCTTCATTAACTTGTCCACCTTTTAACTTTATTTCTTAAATTGGTTTTTTTTTCATGTTTTAGCTTTTTTTTTTAAACATGTGTTCAAAATCCTATACACACTTTTATATTTTTCTTTTTTTTACAAATACATTTTAAATTTCTAAATTTTATTATTTATATTATTTTATTTAAATTCACCGAATGAATTCTTCGATTTTTGAAAAGCAATTGTAAAACCACCAACAGAATAATATTGATTATTTTAATTTATTTCCAATATAATTTGTAATAAATAGATAAGCCAATTTCAACGTAAATCCTTAAAGATTGAGAAATTTAACGGATAGTAGTTATATCTCTAATGTTAAAAGTTAAGGAACTTAATTAAACACTTTATTAATAAGTTTTAATGGAATGTACCATGTGTAAGATTTTTGAGTAATGGTACCATGACACATTTTTACATTCATTTGACATTAAATTCAAAAATAAAATAATCATAAAAGTGAGTTTTGTATTTTTTTCAATAAGAAATAGAAATAAATAAGGGTAATATCAAATTAATATGAAAATTTTAGGTGTGTTAAAATGTGTATATATATATATATATATATATATATATATATATATATATATATATATATATATATATATATATATATATATATATATATATATATATATATATATATATATATATATATATATAACTTTATTAAGGAATGTGACATAATGACTCAATTTGCTCAAATGATAATTTTCCATTTCGGAGAGTACACCTAGAGATAACAATGGGTCGAGTTGGACACAGATAGTATCTACTCGCAACTCGACCCCAAAAAAAAATTTATCTGTTATGTAACCCGCTACCCACACAGATACTCGCTTAAAAAATATCTGCGGATATTTTAAAACATGCGGATATTCACGGATACCTGCAAATATTTAAATAAAATTACAAAAACATATATAAAATATAACAGAAACTAAGTTAAATATAAATTAAAATTTAATTTATATTAAAATAAAATTTAAATAAAATTACAAAAACATATATTTTATAAATTATTATAAAATATTTTATAAATTATTAAAATAAAATTTAAATAAAATTACAAAAACATATATAAAATATAACAGAAACTAAGTTAAATATAAATTAAAATTTAATTTTAAGTAAATTTAACCTTATAAAATATAAATTAATTTTAATTAAATTTAACTTAATAAAATATAAATTAAATTTTTATCTTTATTTTTTGCGGGTAGCAGATATCCGCGGGTATTGATAGTATAATATCCGTACTCGATCTATTT
The DNA here is from genome assembly GCF_029865625.1 of Vigna umbellata. NCBI lineage: Eukaryota > Viridiplantae > Streptophyta > Magnoliopsida > Fabales > Fabaceae > Vigna > Vigna umbellata. The sequence continues at coordinate 11,227,011 of NC_142174.1, read as the reverse complement.
ATAAGGGGGTACTAAAATATGCGCGAGTATTAATTATCCATCACGAATTCTATTCAGAAATATGGTGTGAATTTTTTTGTCATCCTGAATACAAGGACTCTCTTTTTTATTTGATTTTATTCATTTGGTTATCTTTATAAATATTTTGAATTTTATTTTCAACTAATTTTAAACTATCTTTTTCTTAATTGGCATACTTAATTTGTACAATGATTCATCTCTTCCAATCTATCGCTTTTAATTTATTTTTAAATTAAACTTCAATGTTTTAAAAAATATTAATAGCTACAAAAATACTCTTTTATTGTAAATCTTATACATTAAACATTTATGTCGTGCAACAAGTTAAAATAACGTACATAAAAATTAGTTGCGTATCAAACTTTCATAAATAATATAAATTTTATAAGGTTTTGTTGTTTAACACGAATAATTTTTTAACAACATTAAAATGAATAGGTTTTAATGAATAAAAAATATAACAATTATAAAATTTAACATGGAAAATTGAAACACAAAAGTTGAATTGTTTTATTTAAATAAATTATTTTAAATGTAATTGAAAGAGACTAAGGCTGTCTTTGGATTTGAAGATGAATTTGTGAGAATAAATTTGAGAGGAAAAATAGGTGAATGTGAAATTGTTTAAATTAAAAGAAAGTGAAAAGATTTAAGAAGAAAGTTGATCAAAATTAATAAATAACGTGAGAAATTTTACAGATTAAAAAAATATTTTAATTGAAAAAAAAATTATTATTATTTTATTGTTATTAAAATATAAATAAAATTTAAAAATAAAATTATTTAACTTTTTGGTAGTAAATATTTTCTGTGTTGAAGAAAAAGTTAAAAACAAAAGAAAGTTTTGATTTCAGTGAGCTTTTTGTCCCTATCGATTACTTTCTCCATGAATGGTAAATATGTGCATTTCCGGCAAATATTTTATTATATTAAATTATGAGAAAATTTCTTCTCCTTGATTGAAAGGGCCTCCCTCGCTAAGGTTGTCGTTTCCATCCATCCCTCAGGTTCGTGTCGTCGTTCTCGTGTTCTCTTTTCCACTATCTTTTCTATTATAAATTTGCTTTATATTATTGGTTTCTTCTACTTTATTGACATCTTAAATTATCTTTTATCGTATCAGATTTACCTTTTGTTTTTCAATATATCTTCCTACTTTATTGGCACTGACCCTTTATTGTGGCAGCTTCTATTATTGAAAGCCGATTAGGTTTATTATTCTCTTGGACAAGTTATCAACACTTGCAACTTTAAAATTGACATACATACATATATATATATATATATATATATATATATATATATATATATATATATATATATATATATATATATATATATATATATATACATACACCAATAAGGACCGGATATCGTACGGAAGGACATACACGTCACCACCAAGCGGACCGGTCGCCCATATCAGTGTATGGGACCCAGGAAACTACCCTTCTACTTATTGTTGGAAAGGGTTAGGCATGACAGGACGTCCGCCCATGTGTCCTAAATCGAGACTCGCCCTAACCCGGCCGCCTAGGCCGTGGACGGCCGGCCATGTCATTAGTCATTTCCGACAATAAGTAGAAGGGTAGTTTTCCGGGTCCCATACGCTGATATGGGCGACCGGTCCACTTGGTAGTGACGTGTATGCTCTTCCGTACGGCGTCCGGTCCCTACTGGTACAACTTCAATTGCTGCTTCTACCTAAATTGTCTTTACTGATGTCTTGTTAGAATCTTGTTCTCCTGTTTCCTAAATTATGTATAAATAGGTATAATAGTTAAATATAATCAAGTATTATATAATAAGATATTATGTAATATATTGGAGATATATAGAATCGGATAATAAATTATTATATTTAGATATTTATATCTTCAAAAGTATGTACAAACAAAAATTAAATGTAAAACAAAAATTGAGAACTAAAATAAAGAGTCATTTTTAGGAATAGAATTGCCGTTTAACACTTGTTTAACAAAAATTGAGAACTAAAATAAAGTTATTAACCTGTGTGATTGGATAGGTAAGACTAGTGATATTTTAAGTTAACGTGATTGTTTCAAGACACTTGCTGGGAAAAAATACCTAGATTCGTGACAGTTATATAAGGTTATGTGGTGTGGTGTGCGTTCATGAAGAAAGGAAATGCAGTATAGGTTGGTTGATTTGATTTGATTTTCAATTTTATAAGGGAGTTTTAAATTCCAAAAAATAATACATCAATTAGCTTTAAAGATGTTATCTTAATTTATATTAATAAAAAAAATAATAAAAGCATTGGATGATAGAAGAAAAGCATTACACGATAAAAGGAAAAACATTAGACAATAGAAGCGAAAACATTAGACAATATACGAAAAAAAACATTATCTTATTATATTTTTGTATGTGAAAGAAGACAGCCTACAACCTATTGCACACGAAAAATGGAAAAAAAGATAGCTATAAAATAGAAAAGAACTCAACACCTAAAGAACGTTTTCTGTTTAACTAGACTTCACATGGCTATACCACCAACACACCCAAAAAGCTCATCTTCGTATCGAATAATAAAACTTACGAAGAACGAAACATAATAAAACTATTATAAAAATGAAAAATTAATTTAACAGTAATTATCACAACTTGATAAATCTTTTACATGTACAACAAACACGATTCTAAATAATTTTGTGTCATTAAAGAGTTTTGTAATTTTTTCAAAAATACTATTTAAGAGATAAAAATGAAAATAAAAACACAAAAAAAAACATCTTTATATAATGGTATAAATATTTTACTTTTCAATGTTTTTTTTTACGTATGACTTATAATACAGTTTATTAGTGTTACATAGACATAAAATATAAATTTTACATGCATTGATAACCAAATCAACATTTCATTAAAAATTTTAATAATAAATAAATTTTACAGTTGTAAATATATAAGTTATATAAAATTACATAAATAAAAATTAACATGACATTAATTACACAATTAAATTGTTTTTAGGACTAAATATGTTTTTAATCCTAAACTTATGAAATTGAAACTCTTATTTTAAACTATGATATATTTTACTTGTCAAATTTTAAAAATAAATGAATATAATTATTTTAATACATGATATTGATTTTTTTATATATTAAATAATATTTTAGATTGATATTTGAACGAAAACGTGTATAAAAATCAAATGTAAATATAGAACATATAAAATAAAATTAACGTAATTGAGTTAAAAAATTATATTAATTTATTTTAAAAGATAAAACATATTAAAATTTGGGAAAGAATTATAATTTTACAAACAGAAATTAGAGATTAAAAATATATTTAATATTTTTTATATATATTTAAAATTATATTAATTATTTATATCAAAAAGACCTGGGTAGAGAAAATAATTAACGCTTGAGTTGAATCGACATGGCGTGAGTGTGTACAAGATTTGTCTTGACTTGTATATATATTGAGTCTGCATTAGATTTTAGATTGATGACAGTAATCATCACTCAACACTTGAACATGGTGAATCGTCGACGCTTTATTCGAGTTGCAGTGAGCGACGATGAAGATGAAGCATCACGTCCACGACGAACGCGGAAAAGATTGAGGCTTTTTGAGGAAGAGGAAGACGACGATAATGATAACAAGAACGAAGAACAACCACTGCAGAAAAAAGAAGAAGTTCCAGAATCGCCTCAGCCTGTGGAGGATGCTACTCCTATCGGTAAACCAATTAGGTTTTCGGGAAAAGGAAAAGGCAAGAGAAGTCACTACGAGTCCTTCATGTTCAATGGCGTCGAATATACTCTTGTAAGCTCCTTGTTCTCATTAATTGTTCACAGATTAGGGTTTTCAAGACGAAACACTTTTCCCAATTCCTTTTGCTTTGTTTCTATACAGGAGGATTCTGTTCTTTTCTTTCCCGAGGAAAAAGGCCAAAAGCCATATGCTGCAATTATTAAGGTATACGCTTATGTATTTGTCAACTACTATTGATTGTGATTTTAGATCTTCAAAATTAATCAATTTGATTTCTCTTCTTACCTATTAAATAATCACTGTTAGCAGTTAGTATTATCATTCCCATTGTCAATATTAATGCTGCATTGATATCTTTCTTCTCAAAGGGGTTTTCTTAACGTTGTTATGCTGTCAGGACATTAAACAAGGAAGTAATGGTAATGTGATAGTGACGGGACAATGGTTTTATCGTCCTGAAGAAGCTGAGAAAAAAGGTGGCGGGAACTGGAAATTACATGATACAAGGGAGTTATTTTACAGTTTCCATCGTGATGATGTTCCTGCTGAGGCTATCATGCACAAGTGTGTGGTGCATTTTGCTCCCATACATAAACAACTTCCAAAACGTAAGGATCACCCTGGATTTATTGTACAAAAGGTATATGACAATGTGGGAAAAAAACTTTGGAGATTGGATGATAAAGTTTATGGGGATACTAAGCAGCGAGAGATTGATGTGCTTATTCATAAGACTCTACAACTTATTGGTGAACTACCTCGTATTGAGTTCGTGGAAACCACTGATGATGCGCATGACCAAATGAAAAGTGAAAAAGTTTGAGGAGAAGCACTGTTCAACTCTTGATATTTCAAAGGATCAAAAGCTTATAAGGTGAATGCATATTTAAGCTCTCAGCCACTCTTTTTCCATTGTACCTCCACCAACTCATGCATGGCCATTAGCTTTTTTTGTCTTTCAGAGCTAAATTATATTTGACGGAATGTTTGGTCAGATACATCTCTTTCTTTCTTTCTCTAAAAATTTCTCTGATATACTTGTTTATTGTGATACATATATATTATATATCCACCCGCCAACCTAGCTTTTTTCCATACATGCTTTTATGTTTAAGTTCCTTTTTGTGTGCAATTTGTGCGTGCGTGCGCACCATCATGAGAAAACAAAATAGTGTCGAAACCTTAAACATATGAATTGTCCAACTCCTAGAAAGTTTTGATGGGAACAATCCAACATTGAAGTTTTGTAAATCCAACTGCCAACGTGTTTTTGACCTAAGGATCCAAAACATGGTTTTGAACACACAAAAAAATCATTTTTTATTTATTTTATCGTACGTTACTTATTACAAAAGAGTGTCTAGCATGTGGTTTTATATAACATTAAAAATATGTTCTCATATCCCGTGAGTTTTAGAAAGAGTGGAAGACTTCTTGCGGTGATTACTTTTCTAAAATGCAAAATGAAGAGTTCAATAAATGATAGTAGACGACTACGTGACTATTATGAATGATAATTTCTAACTTATTTTTATTCTTTTTCAATTTTGTATTTTGAATTGAAGTTTCATATTCTCATCCGTGGGCTAGCTTTTGCGAAACAATTTCGCTATCTTCTAAAAGCTTGGAGTGACTTTTAATAATAAAAAAATACTTGATTAATTTGTAATATCATGTAGAGATCATGTTTGGTTGAGACTTTAAAACACTAGCGTCAGGTCAAATGTTGATGCTAACAAAAAAAATTAACTTTAAATAATTATTAGTGTCAGTTGAGTTGCAGCAGCGCATCCATATTTAACACATTTAAATATGAATTATGAAATTAAAATTAATTCACGATCCATATTTAACACATTTAACATAAAAAATGTATGAATTCAAAATATATAACTTCACATACTTTAAATAAATATAAATATTAAAAATAACATTTTGTTTAGTTCACATTAATTTTATTTATTTTATACATATTTGCTAATTCAACATTACCTTAAATAAACAAAAATATTAAAATAAATAATTTTAGTGTTAACACTAATATTATCTATTTTAGTTTTTTTATATATTTAACATCCATTTAAAGAAATAAACATTAAAACTAAATAAGATTGATAGAATTAACTTTATTTATTTTAATATTTTTAATAGTTATTAGCCACTTAATCAATATTATATTTAAAAAGAAATTACAAAAAATTTTGTATACTTTTTAATTTAATATTTTATATTATATTAAAATCTGCTAAATCAATACGCCACAATTTAATCTATGCTAATATGTAGAAGGTAAAATCATGTTTTTTTACTGAGAAAGGTTGTGGAATTTGATATAAATGTTATTGATATTGAAAATTCTTTAGCTGGATGAACTGAACTTTAAAGTTGTAATAAAGTGAAGCATAATAAAATTCTTTGCGTCATATTGTCAATCTTTCTCTTTCACACTTCTAAATTTTCATATTGTAAAGAAAGTTATCCAACTCATATGTAGTTTTGTCAAAATTAAATTTTCAAAAATGACATATATTTTATGTATAAAGTAATAGAAACAAATAAAATAGTTTTTCAGATGAAATTCATCCAATCAATGGGAAAATCCAAACCAAATTAACTCTTTTATTTTAATTAATTTTATTGCTTAAAATTCAAATAATCTTAGTATATTGTTTGAAGAGCACTTATCTCGATCTTTTATCAATGTCTCATCATTTTAATGTTTGATAGGATATTTATATACTTTTTATTTGTACATCTGTACTTTTCATTTTTTTTTAAATAAAGGTTCATTCTTTTTCAAAATATAAAATGAAAAATTCAACCAACAAAAGAATATATATGTGTAAACTTTTATTTGACCAGACATTTGTTAAATTTTAAATTTATGTTTTAAAATTAAATTTTGATATAGAAGCTTGAAAACTATATAGTCCTCATAATAATTATATATAACTTCGAAAGTTATACAATTAATTACGTTTGAGATAATTAATTTTTTACACTTAATGAATTAGCACAATGAAGATTTTAATAAAGTAAGCATTACATGCAATTTTTACTTATGGTAAAGTAAATATTACTTACAATTTTGTTTTAAATCCTAATGCTTGATGAAATAAAATTAATTTTAAAATGCTTTTTTTTATAAGATCATAAAGCTTAGTTTTAGTTTATCTGACTGATACTAATATTTTTATTGGTGAACAAATATTTTAGCTTTGCCATAGTTTCTCAAGAGACAATTCTTCAAGTTAAACACAAACATAAAAATGTTTGTTAATACTTTAAAATAGTTATTAAAGGAGTTTTTAACTTATTATTTTGGAGTTGCTTCAAGTATATATTATGACATGTAATTCATAACTTAATTATTTTTGGTTAGTACCATCCCTTAAATGCTAATATACATTTTTATTACGTAACAAATGCTCGTTGCATTGTTCTTAACAGTATAAATTAAAGTAGCGATTGATTCACTACAATATATTATGTCAAAATTATACACAATAAAAATTGTAAAATATAACAGTTTAAATTGATAAAAAGTAATTAAGATTTATGAAAATAAATAGAAAATAAATGTATTTAATGTTAACCAGACAAACTCAATTAAATAGTTTAAATAAAAAACACATGTACCTTTTGAAAAACAAATAAAATGATTAGAATTTTTAAAATAATAAAAATTATAATTACATAATATGTGTATATATTTTTAAAATATACACTTTATTTACAAAATAAGATTTATGTAATTGTATGGTTTTATTATTGACTCAGGTATTCTCAAACAATTTATTTTAAAAGTTGGAAACCATAAAGAAGTTTGACCATTGAAAACTAATTCATTTAATAGGTAACCTATAAAAACAGTTTTTGTAAAACAAATCCTCATAAATTTTGCTTTGAAAAAAAAGCATTTTGCTTTGAATTAATTAACTTCTGATTTCCGACAAACGAAACAAAAGAAAGAAAAATAGGCAAGAAAATGTGAAAAAGGCCCTTGTTTTCCTTGTTTGTGAAAGGAAAAGGGAAAAATATAATAAATTGTCTAACAATATTATAAAATCACTCAAATACAGATAATTAATTATATTTTAAATATAACCATCATGCAGTAATATCATTAAAGTATGTACAATATAATTAATTATATTTTGAATAGACACTTGAATAAAAATTTGTGTTACTTAATATTTTATTAATTATATCATAAATATTTCATTAATATTATTTATTTATAACTATCATAATTAAAAATTGAAATTTATATTAAATAAGTGTTTTATTTTTCACTACATCTAATAACAGTAAAGCTCCCAAATAAAAGAGCAAAAGAAAGTTAATAAATAATATAAAAAAAGAGAGGATAAACGTATAACTAAGTTTAATAATAATTAAAATGTACAGAAATTAAAATTTGAGAAATAATTAAAAAGGGCGTAGGTTGGGTGAGAGGAGTGTTCATAACATTGTGCATGTTGACTCGCCTTGAGCGGAATATGCATTTTTTGTAAGGCGAGTTTTGAATTGACATTGAAAAGGTGAGACGGTGATTGTAGTTGAAAATTGGAAGATGGTGAATCGTCGACGCCTGGCTCGGGTGGCGACGAGCGATGACGAAGACGAAGCACCACGCCCACAGCCCACGCGCAAGAGGATGAGGCTTCTGGAGGAAGATAACGATGACGAGAATGAAGAGGAAGAAAAAGAAGAGGTACCGGAACCGCCTCAACCCTTGGAGGACGCTAAGCCTATTGGCGAGCCTGTTAGGGTTTCGGGAAAAGGAAGAGGCAGGAAAAGGCACTATGACTCCTTCGAGTTCGATGGCATCCAATATACTCTCGTAAGCTCCTTTTTCTCATCGATTCTTCAATTATAGGGATTCTATGACCACTGTATAGTTCTAATTCTGGTTTTTTTGGTTTGTGCAGGAGGATCCTGTTCTTCTTGTACCCGAGGACAAAGGCCAAAAGCCATATGTTGCAATTATTAAGGTTTTATTATCTGTTTCCCTTGTCCATTCAATTGTTTCATTAAAAAGGGTAGTCGATTCAATTGTTTTATTCCTGATAAATAATTGTTACTCCTCTTTATTGTTCGTGTTCCATTGCTGTTAGGGAGGGTTTTCTGCATCTTTTATCCTCTTTCAAGGGACTTGAATTTTAGACGTTTTTCTGCTGTCAGGACATTACACAGTCTAACAGTGGCAACGTGAAAGTAACGGGACAATGGTTTTATCGCCCAGAAGAAGCTGAGAAAAAAGGTGGTGGAAACTGGCAATCGTGTGATACGAGGGAGCTATTTTATAGTTTTCATCGTGATGATGTTCCTGCGGAGTCTGTAATGCATAAGTGTGTGGTGCATTTTGTTCCCAGGCACAAACAGCTTCCAAAACGTAAGGATCACCCTGGTTTTATTGTACAGAAGGTGTATGACACTGTGGAAAGAAAGCTCTGGAGGCTGAGTGATAAGGACTATGAGGATATTAAGCAGCAGGAAATTGATGTGCTTGTTCAAAAGACTCTTGAACGTATTGGTGAGCTTCTTGACATTGAGCCTAAGGAGGAAGCCCCTGATTATGACGAGGACCAGATAAAACATAGAAGAAGCTTGAACAGAAAAAGTGTTTCACCTCCCAATGCTTCAAAGGAAGAGGAGGAAACACCCAGGATTGAACAACATCCAAAATCAGAAACACCCAGGAGTGAACAACATCCAAAATCAGAACCACCAGTGAATTGTGTAACAAGTAATGCCTCAGAGTATTATGGCATATTGGTAGAATTCAACGCTCTAACTGGAGATAGCCATCGTGACAAATGGTTGGAGAGGTTGCTTCAACGCATTCAGTACATGTGTGATTGTAATGATAGCAAAGAAAGGGACAAAGGATTGGGAAAAGGCAATTCTGATGAAATCAACGGTGGAAGCAAGCATATAAGTTCAGAATCACTAAATGACTGTCAAGATAAGTTTCAGAAGGTATGAATAATATGTATTATTATGTTCTTAGGAACTAGTTGGTTTCTTTATTTTGTTTTTTAAATTTATTTTTTCCTTATCGGATAATATGAATTCGGTTTCTTTCCTTCATCTCCCTCCCCAATTTTTTTTTTTTTTGCAGAATTCCAAGTCTTTTATCTGGCCAGATGCTGCTGTTTCAGCCATAGTTTCTCTCGAAAAGGCTTCACATGACGCTCTCTCGTCAGATTTTATGAAGTACAACCAAAAGTTGCGGCAATTAGCTTTTAATCTGCAGGTCAGAAGATTACTTTTGCATATACAAGTTATATGCTTCAGATATTTTTAACTGTTGCATTAATATTGCTGCTAAAGTCTAAGCTGGAACTTTCTAACTTGTATTGATCGTTGTTCATGTTATCTATTAAAAGTAGTGTCTAAGAGGTTACAAATATGGACCATTTATTATCTTTCTATTTAAGAAATGATAAGTTGGAAGGTTGGATGATAATGCTATTGCATACTAAGTAATTTCTATATGCATGAAACACACTATGTATATCCATGTGCTGTTATCTCTTCGGACCATGGAAAAGAATGGGAAAAGCTAGTTAGAACATCTTTATCACAAGTTCTTACGACAACTTTTAAGTCTAAGAACCCTTTTTTGCTCAGTTCTTCCATTGGAGAATAGTGAGTCAGCTTTCATGGTGGAGATTAGTTCTTATTGAAGAACCTGTAAGAACTGTTATTGAAAATAAAAAATAAATTTTGGATCCCAGATATAGTTGATAAAGGGGGGCAAATAAGAAACATTGAGACCATCACATCCATGATGGCACCTATGGTTGCTGTTGAGTCTGCATCTTTTAGGGTTGTCATCCTTTTAGCGGCCACAGTCAAGGCACATCCTTTTTCCAATCAACCATCTTTCTTGTGTTTTTGTGTCAAGATCCTTTCATGTAGGAAAGGGAGAGGGGAAATTTTGTATCAGCTGGTTAAGATGGCCAAGGAAGAGAAAAGAGCATGTGTGATAATGTGACGACAAAAGAATCGGGGAGGGTATGGAGAAGGGGGGGAGTGAAAGGAGTGTTGCATTATGTGAGAGTTAAAAACCAGGAAAAGAAAAAGGATAAACATAAGAATCATGAAAGGACTGTTGCATCATGTGAGAGTTAAAAACCAGGAAAAATTAACAAACATAAGAACCCATATTGAAGTTTTAAAGTTAACATAAAAAATTATTTAATTTCTTAAGTCTGAGTTGTCAGTAAAGGGTCCACAAAAATTCAGAGAACCCAAAATTCGTTTTTTCATTAAAGATTACCTTACATGTAACAATAATTATATATTCTGATTTACATGCATCATCATAACTTGTGATTTTGATATTTCTGGCTTGAGAAATCTGTGTGAATCTATTCTTGGAATTTGAACTTAAAAGCTTAACTCAATCCCACTAAATTGATTTGTGTGCTGAGGGTTTTCCAAGTTTTAGAAGAACTACTTAGCGTTTATCTTTAGTTGAATGCACGATGTAGGATTTTATAGCTCGTTTGTTGCACCGGATGATGTTTCACTCAACCTTTTTGGTTAGCTTCTTCACAGCTAGTATTTTTCTAGACATCCACAACAAATTCTTATAAATGCTATTAAGGCAGAATAGTGGTATCTCAATTAATTTAGGAGACTCTCCTATGCCCCAACTCATGCCTAAAGCTATTGGCTAAGAGCATGGTAATGTAGGTGGTTTAAAAATGAACTTAGTATAAATTTTGATGCTATTTTTTATTTTGGGTCAAGGTGTAACTCAACTTTGAAAAATTGACTTCTATGGTAAGGATCACCAAAAATCTATAAGCACTATTTAGGTCTTATCTCTAATAGATGTTGAATTTTCAACCCCTTACTACAAGTGGATCAATCCTGTCATCAAAGGTAGACCTTTTTGAGACATTTACAACCAACTCTAATAGGCTACAATTAAGGTGAGCTGGAGGTGATTGCTATTATAATGGCTTTCCAACACCCTAGTACTCATTCCGTAGTGTTGGGCTTGGAGCTTGACAATGATTTTAAGCTTTAATACTATCTTAGCATTTAAGTTTAAGATCTAATTTAATCCCACAAATTGGTTTGTACGATGGCGATTGGCCAAGTTGTATGATGGTATACCACATTATCGTAAGCCCCTAAGAGTTGCCGCCTTGTTGGCTGAACACCATGATGCTTGACCCTGTCTTTTTGGTCAGTCTTTTGTAGGTAGCTTTTTTTGAGGCATTCTCTGAGAGACTGCATGAGGTTTGGTCAGGGATGACCACAACTAAAGCGACTTTTCAATATATATGTTTCTTTCCTGCAAAAATAATAAATTGATTATATTGTTAATTTGTGTTCTTTGCAGAAAAATGCAGTGTTAGCATGCCGTTTATTAAACGGAGAGTTGGAACCTTCAAAAATGTTAAACATGACACCCATTGAATTAAAGGTATGATATATGTCCACATCCTTTACAAAAAATCAATTCAACTATTGAGTTGTTTGTTTGTGATGAAATGATGAACTTGTTTCCTAGATTTTCGGTTACTACTTTTTTATTTCAGCCATGAAGGATCTTTTTTTTTCCCATTAGTGAAATACTTTATGCCCAATTAGGAGTTTAGGTTATTTGTGAACTACTTGAGTTCGATTTGTTAAATGCTCAATCTGAGTTCATTTTTTAAATTAATTAAACCTGTCAAGCTTGAGATTAGGCTCGATTATTCTAAACTTTATAACTCAAAAGTAATTCCTGAAAACCTGTTTATACCTTAGAAAACTAGAAAAATGCAGATTACATAGATTCTACTGTATAATACCACTAGACTAACATGTACTTCTATTTTATAGATTACTATCCATTTTTAAAATATCTATTAAATAATATAACATATTTAAAGTTAAAATAGTTTTAAGGAAAACTTTCACAAAAGCAAAATTAATCAAGTTATAGATGCATTATACAAGTCAAGTTGAAGCTGTATTTTTCTTTTCCTGAATATGTCAAGGTCATGTTTTCAGTTAGGTTGTTTGAATAAATGGATTAAGCCTGAACAACTAGTTTTTTTTTTTCTCGCGAGTGAAGCCTATAATTTTAGTTTTCAGTTTGACTCAACTTGTCTAAACCCCTAGACTCGACCTTCTCAAGTAGTCTCTTGCATATTTTGCCTATTTGGCGTATATATTTATCTTAAAAGAACATAGTTTTGGCTCGGTTCATTATTATGCAAGACGCTAGAACAATTGCTTGGCCAAAGGTTCTTTTCAGAAAAAAAACATTAAGTTAGAAACATTTGGATTTAACAAGATCATTTGTAAGTAGTCCTTTCTGAGACGTTGACAACCAATTCTAAGAGGTTGAAACATTAACAAGAAATCTAGGATAGCTTCTAACATCTTAGAACTTGGGATTAGGACAAAAACTCAAGTACACAAATAACCCCTTTGTAGGTGGTATTTTTTGAGAAATTGACAACCTACTTGATAGAACGAGTTAAGGTGGGCAGGGTTTAGGGTTTGATTGCACTTAAGGTGACTTTGGGACATGCATTATATTCGATTGTAGGTATTCAGCTTGAGACTACTCGAATAGGAACTTTAGTCCTCATTTTGGTGCTTGTTTTGTTTGGAATTGCTTTATGCGAATCAAGTCTTACTGAGGCAAAGATAAAGGGGTGGTTTGTGTGTGTGTGTGTGTGTATTGCATTATTTTTTTGAAATTTTACTTCTAAAATTGGTTGATTTTGAACGGCGCTCTGAAATAACTTTTTATGTTTAAAAAAGCTATTTGCGCTGTGTCTTTTCTATGTAAAAAACTAAAAAAATACATCAACCCGTCAATAGCAGCTATGGATTTTGGTAACTTTTGTCATCAATTTCTGAAAGTTGCATTCATAAAAGATTGAGCTACCCGTTGATGCATAACTTCTTATGGCATATACTAAACATATGAACTTCAGGAGGGTTTGGTTGCTGACAAAAAAATCAAGGAGAAACCTGACGAGACCCAACATTTGCAAGTAAAGTTTCCCGTGTACAATTTTATGTCATTACTATTTAGTGTGAAGATTTACGTTAACAGCTTTACTTCCTCTGAAACAGATGACAGATGGCCGCTGCTCAAAATGCATGGAATGTAAGGTGGGCTTGAGAGAGATTATCCATGCTGGAAATAATGAACGATATCAGGTTTGCATCTTTTTAACTTAGTCCGTTTTTCCAAAACTATGCCTTGCACTTTTATGGCCCGGTTTGATTGCCTGTCGCTTTGCCTATACAGTTGGAATGCGTTTCCTGCGGTCATTCCTGGTATGCCTCTAGAGATGAGGTGTCTATGCCTATCGTAGATTCATCTGATTCAAAAAGAAACATAGGCACGGCGCCGTAGCCTGTCGCATAATTTAAAGATGTTCAGATGAGGCTGGTGAGGCCCTGCGATTTCAAAGGCAGCCAATGAAATCTCTTACAAAACAAGTTAATCGTATATCTCTAGAAATTATTTTTCTAGTTAGTCGTGCAAAGATGACTGTAAACATGTATTTATCTTGTACAGTGTTGAGTCACATCATAGCAAAAGATTGTTTATAAATAGATTTAGTTCTCCTCCTATTCCATGCAAAAAGCAGTTGGGTTGGGTAAACTTCACATTAACTGACTGATGTTACCTTCTACATTGTAAGGGTAATGTTTGTTATAAAATTGAATTCTTTAATTTGACCTGAACGTACATTAGGCGCTAACTTTTTAAACTCATTAATGGGCAAAATAAAAATAGTAAAACTCATACCAGTGGTTAAACACATTACGCCTTCCCCCCATCCCCATAGGTCAAGTATGCCCATGACATGCTTAGAGTTGTGTTTATCCCCTTCCTTATCACTGCATTGAACGTAAGAGCAAAGGAGACTTTTGGTTGGTATGACGTTACCTATGATCGTGAGAACTAAATTACAAAGTGTACAATGGATGAATCTGATAGTGAATAGTATAAACCCTAAGGACGAAGTATGTTGGCCTTCTTCAATACTACACAATACATAACTTTTAATAATAAGGGAATTTTTTTATTATTTTTATTGTTGTGAAAGCTCTTTTTAAAAGATCAATTATGCTTTTAAAAGTTTGAATGTGATGTTTAAATACAATAAAGTTTTCCCTATCACGAAAATTACGTAATCTGTAAAAGTTAAATTTGTTTCTTTCATTATGTCGTTATCATCATACAACTTTTTTTTTAATTTATATAAATGTGATTTTCATAACATAACACATGTGTCTGAGAATCTTGTAAAAAGTCAACATTAAAATTTCAACAAACTATTGTGAAAATAGTGAAACCATTCAAAATATCTATATTTACTCAGAAATTCCTCTAAATGCTTCAATATCATTTAGATGCTAAATATTCATACTACGTAATTTTCAATCGATCAAAACTTAAACTAAAAGTTATTATATTTCTCTCGGACAAATCAATTGATGTTTCTCGTTTACTCCATCACCATATTTTCCATAGTCTGTCTGTCTACATTCTCTAGTCTGTCTGTCTACATTCTCTTTTCAAACGCAATTATGTTTGTTTTGTTAGCAAGCCTTCAAAATTCTAATTCGTAAATACATATAAACTTACAAGTAAGAATTACGTTACTTATAGAACAAGTTAGAAGTAAATTTGTTTTACAGGATGCACAAAAATGCTCTCTTCTATTTTCTTAAAGTTTCTTTAAGATTTTCAATATCTTTTATCAGTATTCTAGCACGAACCTTTTTCATTCTGACGGTTAGTCCTTTGTTGATTACTTTTGTTTTGAGCCAAATAAACGATTGTTGTCGGCATAATCCGTTTATTTTATGTACGAAAGTCTCCTCTTTTGCACAGAGGAGGATATTAGTTACAAGTTGTTGATTGGAAGAAAGTTTAAGTTATTTTAGCCTAGAACAAAGTTTGACAAGACATGAATATAAATTGGAACATCATGACCACCATTAGTGCAACGGTGACCACTGAACGTGACGATATTCAATTTTTCATCAACCAATTGCTATAGTTGGAGCAAGAGAACCTTGACATGACAGACGTTGTCGCTTAGAATTAGAAGCAATTGCATGCTTGAGATGTTCTGCATAATTTGGAGCACAAAAGGGAATGTTATATTGAACCAACTTCTCCTTCATTCCTCATTCATCCATGCACCTTTTCTTCCACGTCATCACAACTATCATATTCAAGTGTCATTTTATGAAATTCATTATTTATCTACAAGTCCTTTCGTTTATTATAATTATTTATTTGTTGTCCTGTTATTCCTTGTGGCACACATCCGGTTTCCTCATTCAGCCTAACCTCCGACAACTACCGTGGCTCATTCCGTTAATCTCATTATACCAAACTAATTAAATAAACCGTTGTTTTCTTCTTAATAAACTGTTTTTTTCTTGTTAAATCTAAATTATAAAAATCCAATCTGTTTCATAAACAAGTGCTTAAAGAACTTTGAAGCTAGGAAATCCATATAGAAGGTGTCTGTTATTATGAGGATCACTCTGTTAACTCTCCTCAACTAGTGTTGGTGAACTTTGTCCCATGCTCCCATGTCAATTACCAACAAAAACAAATATCCTTCAAAATATACATTTATTTAGGGAATTTTTTTTGGAGGATAATTTACTTTTATAATATATTTTAAAATAGTTTATAATTTGTTTGGATAATTTTTAAGAAAAATAATAAGTTTTTAAAATTTGTAAAAATGCATTTTAGTTACATATAGCGTCAAATTTCACAAAAAAAGTATTATTTTAAAGTTTTTTTTAACACTTTCTCTACTTTAATTTCATATTTCTTTTTATATTTTCTCTTTGATTAGACTTAATGATTTGAAATTGTTTTCTCGTATAATATCATTAGAGAATTTTTTAATTCTAGTCAATCTTAATTATTTTTCGCTAATCAACATGAAAGTTGTTTTTTTTTTTCTATTTAAGCCATTACTATTTCTTAGTTTACTTTAATTAGGAATCTTTTGTCATATCATTAAAAGAATTGATTATTTTTAAGTTGATGGCAGTTAAAATTTTTACAATATCAATGATAGTGTATGTAAAATTTTTTGAGTGTTAAATTATTTTTTTAGTTTACATGCTAAAATAATTTATTTATTAATTTATTAATGTCAATCAAAATAATTACTTTTTTCAGCTGAGTTTTTTCAACTAATGTCAGTAAAATAAGACTATTCCTTTTATAATTGCAAATAGATTATTTTTCATGAAATAATACTGATTATTTTTTTTTATCAGTGTCTTCAGAGTTAAAATGCTATTTTTTGTATGCACAGAATAATTAAAATACTCTATATCTAAATAGAAAAAATAATTAAATAAACTTAAATTATCTTATCAATAAAATATTTGAAAATTAACCAATTTAAAATGAAATAATTCAAATTATTATATTTAAATTTCCTAATGTTTTTTATCCAGACACAATAATACATTTTATATCATTAAAATTATTTTAAATAAAATTCAACTTTCCTTCAAAAGACCTAAAATCTTATACTGCCCATATCTTTAGGAAGCACACTAACCATTGCATTATATATTATGTCTTACATTTACCTCTATAACCTGATTTTTCTTTCGTATGTTGAATAGCTCTTGTACAACAACTATTTAACTTTTTTTTCTCTTCAATTTATCAATCTCAATGTAAAGAGATAAAAAGGGAAAAGATGTACACAAATCATAAGTTAATTAATCTTCATAAGTTATAAAATGTGAGTGTATCTTTGATACGAATTAGTTGTATATTGTAGATTTAAGCTTTGTTTTTCACATTTGCACTATTTTCATGATCAAGTGTAAATTGAAAATTATTCACTAATTTTTTCAAATTTCCATCTTATTTGATTTTTTTTTCTTTCTATTTTTTCAGAATTCAGATAACCACACTCTCACCTTTAAATCTCCTCAAATCTATTCAAATTTATTTTCTAAATTTATTCTCATAAGCAAAGACATGGTAAAATCCTCTCAATGGAATTTGAGTTTTGAATTCTATGGTAAATGATTTTATATTCTTCTTACAATAATTTTGTATCAATTTAAAAAAAGCTTAAATACTTTTTCTGTGTTTTAACCTTGGACACGTTAATATTCTATTTCTTGTTTTATACTAAGAAATTAGTAAAAATATTAGAAATGACGTCACATATCAATCCAAGCACATGCAGTTCACCAATATTTTCATTTTTACCATATTGTCCTCTTCTTTTGAGTTTCTAATTGTAGGTCATTTCACCTTCTCTGCCTCTTCTGCCTATAATGACCCTAACCTAACCTATCTTATCATTACAACATTCTGAAAAAACTGAGCAATTTTGTGGGCACCAAAATTGACAAAAAAAATCCATCCTTATTATCTTATCATCATTATACGAACATAGATGAATTATTATTTTCATGAAATTGCTGTGTGTACGAGGGAATAGTTTCATCCTTTATGGGGGGCTTATTTGTCTTTTCACATGGCTGCACGCACGCACTTTACCGTGCTTCATTGGTCCCACATGCCGATTATTGAGTGAGACACAAAAAAGCAAATAATAATTTAATTAACTAGTTTTATTTTTTATTTATTTGATTTTTAATTTGTTCAACTTGGTTTTTTACTGTTGAAATATATTACGTTATTCTCAAGTAACAAAATGTTTTTTCCTTTTTTGGTAGTGTAATTGAATAAAAAATCACATTGCGTATATTTTAATGATTAAAGAATATATTCAACATTTTTATGAAAATAAATGTAACAAGAAAAATGAAGAATTTAGCGTAGTAAATAATAATAAAAAAGCTAAGAAAAAGAGAACAGCACAATGATGGTGTTTGAAGACAATAGCTTTAATTTTAGCATAGACATGTACAGAAGATCATCTGTTCACTGTCTCTTCTTTCCGCTCCTTTTCGTGTGAGAGAGAGTTCGTTGTTCCTCTCTTTTCTGTAGTTACCGTTCTACCTTCACTTTTTTCACACCATTTATAATGCTTCGCTGCTTCTTCTTCTTCTTCCCACTGTCTTTGTCTTTTGTTTTCGAATTCTGACTTTCCAAGGAGCCAAGAAGGAGTGTTCTTTCTTCGGTTATACTCTTGGAGACTTTTTTTATCAAGTTTAGAGACAATGATTATGTGTTGACACTCATTCTTTCATCACTTCTCCAACAACTACTTCGTATGGCCCTTTCCTTTTGCTGCTTTTCATTTCTTGTAATTTTATACTGTTATTGTTTGGTGTTAAAGTGAGCTTTATTTTAATTTTTCGAACATTACACTGAACATTCGCGCTGCAATTACCATCCTTGTAATCACTTTACTCAAATTCTGCGTGTTACACATGTAAAAAACCTTCTACTTTTGCAATTAATTTGGGGGGAGTAAAAAAATGTTATCTTCAAGCTTTTCTGGAAGCCAGTTTCTAACTTTTGATTACACTTGTGGGACGCTCTCTTCTTTCACAACAATAGTTGTTTGCAACTGCGAGTTTGTTGATTTCTGTGTCAGTGGTGGTGGCGTTTCTGACTTGCAATTAGCAGTTTGTTGTGAAATATTATCACATTCTGTTTCAGTTGTGATTTTCAGCTGTTTATGTTAAAATTTAGGTCCGAATCATTATTGATATTTCTGTGTTGACTGGGAAGCTGAGCTAAATATTCGTAGATTAGTTGCAAAATAAGATTTAAAACTCTTTCAATTACACACCAAATGCAACATTTTGTCAAGTGCAATTTGATCTCTCTCTTGCAAAGTAATCGTTTTTTTTCTTGTTTTAATTTTCCTTTGAATAGTATTGCAGGGCTGTAGTCTGTGAATGGGGCAAGAATTGGAGTTGGATCTGAACGACAAGTCTTCCGTGGGTCTTAGTCCCGACACAGTTCTTCCATCTCAGCAATATTGTTTGAATGTGAAGAAAATATATAAAAATGGGAAACCCACTGGGAAAGATGATTTTTTGAAACTTAAAGAGAACTTTGCTGATATCAATTTTGGTAGGTCCCGTAATTCTTCTTCACATAAGAGCCTTACCTTTAGATCTCATGGACTTGTAGGTAATTTAGAAATTAGAAAAGGTTCCAAGTATGAGACTTCAGAGCAAGTTATAAGTATAAAGAAAATGAGCACCATGAGGGGAAGGAAAAAAATAGAAATTTCATCTAGGAGTAGTGATGCCTCTTTTTCGGGTAGTGTTGTTGATTCTCTGTGCGGTTCAGATGATGAAAGTATGGACGAGAGACCTTCAGTAATATCCCAGGACTCTAATTTATGTTCACCATTTTCATCTGTTTCTGGTTCCTGTGCTGGAATGGAGAACAACACTTCAAATGGCTATATTGAATTTTGCTTAAATTCGGATGTTTGGGATGAAAATTATGGTGCTGTAGAAGGGATTGGTTCTATAAATACAGAAAGCATAGGTGACAAGGTTGTTTGTTCACTAATCGATGGTAATTATCATCTCAAAAAAGATTCAGTTCATGGATTTCAAAAGCCAGTCTCTTCTATAGTTGAAATCTCTCACATGCAACCTCCTTCCGAGAGTGACTGCTCTCCAAGAGCAAGTCCAAAAGTCTCACTCGCCTCTATGAAGAAAAGGTTAACTCCATTCACAAAGTCGAAAACTTTGACTAGCCCAGTGAATTGTGTGCTGGAAACTGAGCTCGAATTAACTCGTACTAGAAATGGCACAAGAAACAGGACTTATCAGAGATCTTTGTTAAATGACTTCTCTGACACAGCAAAGCATTCTGACATTATTTCTGAATTTATCAATAGAGATATCCAGTTTTCAGGTCTATCATACTCACCTGTTCATCTTCATGGCAAACTCAAGTTGAAAAACAAACATGGACTGCCAGTTTTTGAGTTCAGGGTAAAGTGCCCTGAAGATGTCTTTGTGGCAAAGACCTGGAAATCAGACAATGCTTTCAACTGGGCGTATACCTTTCACTCGATGGATAATAGAAAGAAAAGTACGGCCTCTGACTTTGGATCCCATTATTCTGACAAAGATTCATCAATGGTAGCACAGATGCTAGTTTCCTCTGATTCATGTTCGAAATTAGAAGTTGGAATGTTTGACAACTCTATGGTAACAGAGTTTGTGTTGTTTGATCTTGCACGCTCAAGAAAAAGTGTTTCGCCGGAAAAAAAGCCTTACAGCGAGAAAAATTGTTCCAACACTTTAAAAGATTCCCGTGTAGGAATGAAGAGAGAAACTTTGAGACCAGACGAAGAGACTTTGGCAACTAAAAGCAAGCCTATATCAAGCAATGCGTGTTTTGACAATTCAAATTCTTATCCTTTGTCATCCACAGAATTATATTCAAACCCTGAGATGGCTGCCATTGTTTTGCAAATTCCTTTTCGCAAGAGTGAAAGCTTGAAATGCGAAAGGAAGGATAGAGTGAAGGCTGAAGCGTATTCCAAACAAAGTGATCTCTCTTCAGCTGTAGAGCAGAGTAGAAAAAGCCTTCATAACGGAAAAGTCCTAGAACAGGTGAAGGTGGTACTACCAACCGGCAACCATGGCTTGCCAAGTTCTGATAGCCAGGGTCCCTCATCATTACTTGATCGATGGAAACATGGTGGAGGTTGTGATTGCGGTGGCTGGGACATGGCGTGTCCCCTTATTCTCTTAGGCAACCCTGCTGTTCAATTTGCTGACGACAACCCTCTTATGGAGGAATATCAAACTCTGGAACTTTTCACTCAGGTAAAGCTTCAATTTCACAACAACTCTAGTGAAAAGACTTTAAATAAATTTATTTAGAAAAATAGTCATACATTTACGTTTCTTTTCTTGTATAGGAGTTTATTTTTTGTATTTTCTCTTTCCGAATAAAGATATAAGCATCCAGAATAGGATAACAAACAAAAAGATACTGACTCTATTTTGCTAAGTGATCTAATTCCAAAGACATGCATCTGCATAAGATGTCAATTCATTGTTTTCTCTGGTACTTATTTCTCCTTCTGGTGCATAGGGAGTCAAAGAACGAACTCCTACATTTGGCATGACGATGGTTGAAGAGGGGCAATATGCAGTTGATTTCCATGCACAGTTATCTCCATTACAAGCTTTCTCCATTTGTGTTGCCATTTTGCATGGCACCTCCACCTTCGGTGTTACGGGGCAGGAGAAAAGGAAACAGATTTCTCGATGCAATTCATTGAAAATGCTTCTTGAGGAGGAGGTGGAGTTATTGATGAACTCAGTGACCAAAGGTGAGAAAAAGAATGTGTCCGAGATTCATAAAGGAATTCCTCGATCCTATGTGCCAAACCCTCCTTTTTCTCCTATTGCTCGCGTATAAAAGTGTAGAGTTCACTCGATCCAAGTGAGATATTTCTGCAAGCTTTGAGCCCATTGTTCAAGCCTTTGCTATTGCTGGCTTGACCTTGCGGAGAACAGGACTTACATGAATATGAGTAGGAGGTGCAACATTCTCTGCTTCTGCTTATTTGAACTGGGTCTGGGTCATTGCTCATGATGTCAAAAGCATATACACAATGTCACCCACAATGCGCTGCTATATCATGAAGAAAATGTGCATCATAGTCTGTAACACCAAATAGAACATAATATTGTCCATATTGTAAGGGATAAAAGAGGGTATAGAAATTGGTTGTAGTCTGGATTCCAGTCCTTTCTGTATGTAAACATTCAGAAATCAAATCACACTGGAAATCAATCTATTAATTTGTTTAATAAAACTTGTCAGTGCCTGGGACAAAATCCCAGATGAACCTCCATTTAACAGGAAGACAGAGTAGATCATAAACCACAGCCACAACTTTTTTCAAAGGCATGTGCATAAATTTCTTCTTAAACATTCTAAAAAAATTATAGAAAAGGACTTTTTTTGGGTAAATTAATTAGTGTATGCATGGGTTAAATTTTATAAATGATTTATTTCAATTTTTCTAATTTTAATTTATTAAAACCTTAATTTAATTTGTTTTATTTTATGGAATTACTTATAGAGAAGTTTCTTAAATAAGCTCTTGGAATTACTTATAATATTCAGTATTATAAAAGTGTGATTTTTGCTTCTTCTAGTTTAAATTATACCAATTAAGTTATCCACACATGACTATTATGCAATTATCTGGATCTTTAATAGAATATATTAGAAACTTGAAAATAAAAATAAACTAAATTTTGAAATTAAACATAAATAATATTTCGAAATATATAAATTCACCTATCTCGAAGTCTAAAATATAGCTTGTGTATCTATAATTTGCTTACTAATTGGCACTATTTGATTCATTGTGCAATGCAAACAAAATCACTGTGACATATTCTCCTTGCGAATTCTAAAATAATTACAGTTTTTGTATTTAAGTTTATTTCAAGTGCAGAATGAGAAAGTAGTTTCATTAAAAAATGACTGATGTTTAAAAAATTAGAGGGATTAGTATTGTTGTTTTATTAGAGTCTTAAAAGATGTGCATGAATACTTTTAAATTAAAAGGAAGATAAGTCCGAATAGAAATTACAACAACCTGATGAAGCAGGTAATTTCCCTTTCAATAATAATAGTAACATGCCTCTTGCTTTTTTATTTCCTACTGATGGATCAAAGTTGAAAGTGGATTTTTCCGAGACGCGGCGGCGTCTGTCTCTCTTCGTTTCAACTATGAGTTGGTAATGATTTGTTAATCTTGTTGAGGTGAGACTGCATCCATGGCTTCCGAGAAGATCTGTTCGATTCTCTTATTTTCTGCAGTTATATTGCTTCTCCAAGATGCCCCTTCTGTCTTAGCTGGGGACATAGTTCATGACGACGATTCCACTCCCAAGAAGCCGGGTTGCGCGAACCAGTTCGTTCTGGTATACCCACTTTGCAAAGTTCAATTCTTTTTCTCTTTTCGTTTCTGGGTTTCTCACCTTTTCAGGTACTAGAGGCATGCGTGGTCATGGAGCATCATAATCATATTGTCCAGAATTAGACAATATTTGAGCGTTTAGTTCTTTAGCTATTAATTAGCCTCGAGTTCAATCTGAGTTATGAATAACTTTTCTAATTGTCAGGTAAAAGTGCAAACCTGGGTTAACGGTGTAGAGGATGCTGAATTTGTTGGTGTGGGTGCCAGATTTGGCAGAGCCATTGTGTCAAAAGAGAAAAATGCAAAACATACACGCCTTATTCTTTCAGATCCTCGTGATTGTTGCAGCCCGCCAAAGAACAAGGTTCTTTCTTCGTTTGTATCGTGTTGTAGGGTAGTTTGGCCACTAGTGTAGCAAAGTACTGAATGTTAGTAGTTGTCTAAACTGTCAGATTGTGGGAGATGTCATCATGGTGGATCGAGGCAACTGTACATTCACAAGAAAGGCAAATACTGCACAAAATGCTAATGCTTCAGCCATCCTCATTATAAATAACCAAAAAGGTAAAAAGATATCCAAGATTTTTTTTTCGTTTTTGCTTTTTTTTTTTTGTGTGCGGGGTTGTTATTTTAGTAGTTGGAGGAGTTGCTCCGCTGTTATGTATATTTCGTACACCTATTTCTCTTTTCATGTCAAATTTGTTTTCATTGTTTGCAGAACTCTACAAGATGGTTTGCGATCCTGATGAAACTGATTTGAACATACATATACCTGCAGTCATGCTTCCACTAGATGCAGGTGCAAGACTAGAAAAAATGCTGACAAGTACTTCATCTGGTGAGCTTCCTTTCGATTTTCAAAATATCTCTGGATGTTTTCTTGTGCATGCTATGTGGAAATTGTAATAGTTTCTGAGTAATGCGTTTAGCTAAGTGATGGTCACAACATCTTTAATGCTTATGAGAAGATTCTGTAATTGCAATGCAACTGCTATTTTTGTTTTTCCTGCAAGAGAGGGGAGCTTCTAATTTTTTTTGCCACTTTGCAGTGTCTGTGCAGCTATACTCACCACGTAGACCACCTGTTGACATAGCAGAAGTATTTCTTTGGATGATGGCAGTTCTTACCATATTGTGTGCATCATATTGGTCAGCTTGGACAGCCCGAGAAGCAGCTATTGAACAGGATAAGCTCCTAAAGGTCTGTTTTTCCTATTATGTCAGTATTCCCTCAAGTTGGATTTTCATTGTTGTCTTAATACATTTTTTTATCCCACTACTTAATCTGAATTTCTTTTTTTCTTATAGGATGCTTCAGATGAAATCCCTAACACTAAATATTCTAGTGTTAGTGGAGTTGTAAATATGAACGTGAAAGCTGCAGTCCTTTTTGTTGTATTTGCTTCATGTTTCCTGTTTATGCTTTACAAACTGATGTCGTCGTGGTTCATTGATGTTTTGGTTGTTCTCTTCTGCATTGGTGGGATTGAGGTATTAACTTCCAATAAATCAGTCAAAAATTTATATTTTTGCATCAGTGTGAGGAAAAATCTGAGCAGGAAAAAGGAGGGCACCACATTAATGCTTGTTATAGAAACTCTCTGTAGTCCTTACCAAATACAAACTGTGTCTTTCCTTCAATTGACATGCTATTCTCTACCAAGTCATCGGTAACCATGTGTTTTTTTGTATATGTATGTAGGGCTTGCAAACTTGCTTGGTTGCTCTTTTGTCCAGGTGTGGTATATTCTGTCATAATGTTTGATTTTCAACTCTTTCATCCTTTATGTCCTTTTTAATTAAACTTATCAATTTGTTTCTCACTTCCTCCATGATTTTAACTCATAGAAGAAACTTACATTGTTTTCCTGTGCAGGTGGTTCAAGCATGCTGGAGAGGCATACATCAAAGTACCTTTCTTGGGATCTATCTCATACCTGACTTTGGCTGTTTCTCCATTCTGTACAACATTTGCCGTTCTTTGGGCAGTTTATCGTAACAATTCCTTTGCCTGGATTTGTCAAGATATACTCGTAAGGATAAATATTTCTCCAGTCTTACATATCATGTAGACACTCAAGATCTAAAGAAAGTTTGTCTTTTTTGTTAGTATGAAAGGTGGTACATTTCTCATAATTTAGTTGTGCTTTATATGCATAAATTGTAAAATGTGTCCTGGCAGGAAGCCATTTGCCTCTGCTACATACGACAAGGAAATTTAATGGTCTGTCAGGATTGTCAAAGGGGTGCTTTTGGTGAAGGCTTCTTTGGATCCTTATTTCTAAATGCAATTTTTTCATAATACTATACAAATATCATGGACTTCGCTATTCTAAATACATGATATGAAAATTTTGTTTATATGTTTATACTTAACTAGATATCGCCTTTATACTTACAGTCCATTTAATCTTAAATAATTTTTCATGGTTGCTTTAACAGGGAATTGCACTGATTATGACAGTTCTACAGATTGTACATGTACCAAATCTCAAGGTAATTATTTGAGCTCACATTATTATGTTTGTGCTGTGCTTTATGTTAGCCATGATAAAATTATTCTTGAATTCTGTCACTTTTCAGTAGAAGCCATTGAATGGGCCTTTCTTTTTATACATCTTTTACTGGGAAGAAATTAACTAACAACGTATTTAAATTGTATCTGGTGTTGCATTACCTCTATGTTTAATTACTATTTGCTCAGCAAGCACTCCCTTCTATAGTTTGTCAAGTTAGAGAAGTTGTCTTGATATATTTATGCTACAGGAAATATTTTTTAAAGAAAATCATGGTCTTGTTATGCGGTGGCTTATATTAGCATGTTGGGGAACACATGAAGATAATTGGGATCGGCTTTTGACATGATTTACATTTGGATTACCTACTTTGATCCTTGTTTTTTTTTTATTTTTTTTATTTCTTAGTTGTACCAAAGAAAGCTAAAATGGTATAATTGGGCTGAATTGATTGTTAACCAAGTTTCAAAACACGTAATTTTTAAGACTTAAAAAAAGTGTCTTTTACATGCTACTTTTGATAAGCACTTGGAAAACTCATCCTCAAAAGTGGAGAACCGAATACTTAAGCATTCAACCGAACATCTTTTATCACTCAACGTGGGACTTATATGCTCCATAATACCAAGTTCCTATCACATCAATACTACTATCACCACCAACACTACTACTATTGACTATTGTTGCAACCAAGGTCATCACAAAAAACTAGAGCAAATCATAAAACTTAAATTGGTTTTATTTTCTTAAAATTTTGGAACTTGGCAACCATCCCAAATAGGCCCCAAGATACTTAAGTTGAAATATTGACTGTTTCCTGAATTAGGTTGGTACTGTTCTTCTCGGCTGTGCTTTCATCTACGACATCTTTTGGGTGTTTGTCTCAAAGAAGTTCTTCAAGGAAAGTGTCATGATTGTGGTTAGTACTATGCACCATTCTATTGCATGACAATCACTAAGACTATGTATTTACTTATTTTAATTCTGCTTACTTTTTCTCATAGGTAGCCCGAGGTGATCGAAGTGGAGAAGATGGAATTCCAATGTTACTAAAATTCCCACGTATTTTTGATCCATGGGGTGGCTACAGCATCATAGGTTTTGGAGACATCCTTTTACCTGGAATGCTGGTGGCATTCTCACTCAGGTTTTCTTTCCTCCCTCTTGCATATGACTTGTGTCAACGCAAAATTTGATTTTAATAACAGTTTCCAGATTTCATGAATTGGAATCTTTGCTTCAGTATTTTTCCTAGAAAATGTTTCCAGGATTTTTTCTTTCACAATAGCAACCTCAGAAGGTAGAACAAAGGAAATTTGAGATCTTAAGACTTAAAATACTGTTTTGGTGAAGCAAGGACAAGTTCTAGATGCGGAAAAAGCTTTCTGATAAAAATGGTACGTGTTTTCAGGTACGATTGGCTAGCAAACAAGAGCCTTAGAGGTGGATATTTCTTGTGGGCAATGCTTGCATATGGCTTTGGTGAGAATCAAATACCAATCGCCTTGTCTTACTTCAGTAACATTTTTTCTTCAGCTATTAGAATCAAATAATTTTTTTCCCTTAAAGTAGGATACCTGACATGCATGGTTATTTCTTAGGTAGTGTAAGTATTACTGGGCTACGGAAAGTTTGTTAAATAGCCATTTTTAATCATTGATTTAAAGGTTACATACGCATGTTCTGACTTTTTTCCTAATGTTGCAGGTCTTTTAGTTACGTATGTGGCACTAAACTTGATGGACGGACATGGCCAACCAGCACTACTTTACATCGTTCCATTTACTCTTGGTACTTTTTATGGAAACTATTATTTTGTTACGGTTTCCTATCAAGATAAAAAATCATTGAAACCATAATCTATCTAGAAAAGGTGCTTACTCTTTTGCATGCATGGATTACTGCAGGAACCTTGATGACATTGGGGCAGAAGCGAGGAGATTTGAAAGGTTTGTGGAGAAATGGAGAACCTCAAAAACACTGCCCACATTTAAGACTCGAAAACAGTGGAGAATTAAGCCCTGAATGAAGTTGTAACATTTTTTGTACCTCTGTACCTTACAAAGCCTTAATTATTAGCACCAACCCCCTTTAAACAAACCAGGGGACTCATTTATAGAAACACTCTACATTTAGTGTAGAGTTTGTTACAATAGTGCTGCGTAGAAATCGCTTATGATTATACTTCTTCCTTTCCAATCCAAAATTGATAATTAATGTTTTTATTATATACATCAAAAGAAACTATTTCAAGACATGGATGGGAGTCAATTTCTGAAACAAGTTTCTCTCAAGTTGCTCCTCCTATCTTTGATGGAGATAACTATGATCTCTGGGCCATAAAAATGCAGAACTTCCTAGAGGCTTTGGATCTTTGGGAAGCAGTGGAGGAGGATTACGAAATTGCTCCGCTGCCCGACAACCCCACTATAGCCCAGATGAAAACCTACAAGGAGAAAAAAACCAGAAAAGCAAAGGCAAAGGCATGTTTATTTTCTGGTGTTTCAAAAATAATTTTCACCAGGATCATGTCTCACAACACAGCAAAAGCAATTTGGGATTACTTGAAGGAAGAATATGCAGGAGATGAGAGGATTAGAAGCATGCAAGTATTGAATTTAATGAGAGAATTTGAGCTGCAGCGAATGAAAGAATCAGACACCATAAAAGAGTACTCAAATACGTTGCTTGGCATTGCCAACAAAGTACGATTGTTGGGCACCGCTTTTTCTGATTCAAGAATTGTTGAAAAAATTCTTGTATCAGTACCAGAGAGATATGAAGCTTCTATAGCTACCTTGGAGAACACAAAGGATCTATCTAAAATCACTTTGGCAGAGGTGATGCATGCCTTACAGGCCCAAGAGCAAAGAAGACTTATGAGGCAAGAAGGATCTGTGGAGGGTGCTTTTCAAGTCCAATTCCAGAGCAATGGCAATAAACAGAAAAAGAAGCAGAACATTACACCAAACCTGGAAGATTAAACAAGATCAACAAGAGTAATGATAATCAGGTTTTTCCACCTTGTCCTCATTGTAAAAAAACCAATCATCCACAAAAAAGGTGTGGTGGAGACCTGATGTAAAGTGTCATAAGTGTGGGCAGCTAGGGCACATGGAAAAGATTTGCAAATCTCATCAACAACAAGGAGAAGTTAAGGTTGCTGAGGATCAACCACAAGAGGAACAATTGTTTGCTGTTACATGCTTTGCTGCCAATAGCTCCACAGAAAGTTGGCTCATAGACAGTGGTTGCACAAATCATATGAGTTATGATCGAGAGCTCTTTAAAGAACTTGACAAAACTGCACTTTCTAAAGTCAGAGTAGGTAATGGAGCATATATTGCAGTAAAAGGCAAAGGAACAGTGGCAATTGAAGGTCAAACAGGTTTGAAACTAATTTCAGATGTTTTATATGTTCCAGAAATTAACCAAAACCTGTTGAGTGTTCCTCAATTGCTTGAAAAAGGTTATAAGGTGTTGTTTGAAGATAAAAACTGCATAATCAAAGATTCAGCAGGCAAGGAAGTATTTAAAGTTAGAATGAAAAGAAAAAGCTTTGCTTTGGACTTCATGAGTGAAGAACATGCTGCAGTGCACAAAGAGGTCAGCAATACAATACTTTGGCATAAAAGATTGGGCCATTTTCACCACAGTGCTCTAATATTCTTGAAGAAGAATAACATGGTCAGAGGCTTACCTGATATAGAAGAAGAATCTCCTACATGCATTGCTTGTCAGTATGGAAAGCAAACAAGACTCCCATTTCCACAAAACAAGACTTGGAGGGCTATACAAAATCTACAATTGATACATACAGATGTTGGAGGACCTATGAGCACACCATCATTGAATGGAGTAGGTATTATATTATTTTCATTGATGACATGACAAGAATGTGTTGGATATATTTTATGAAGTTTAAATATGAAGTTGCTGACATTTTTTGGAAGTTTAAAACTTTGGTGGAAAATCAAAGCAAGTGCAAAATGCAGATGATCAGATCCGACAATGGAACTGAATATACTTCAAAAAAGTTTAACAAGTTTTGTGAAGATACAGGTATAGAACACCAGCTTACAGCCCCTTATTCACCTCAGCAAAATGGCACCGCAGAAAGGAAAAATCGGACAATTATGGAGATGGCTAGGTGCTTACTTCATGACAAAGATTTGCCTAAAAAATTCTGGGCAGAGGCTGTAAATACTGCAGTGTTTTTACTCAATAGATTGCCAACAAAAGCTTTACAACAGAGAACGCCTTTTGAAGCATGGTACGGTTACAAACCTGAGCTGTTTAATTTAAAGATATTTGGTTGCTTGTGTTTCTCTTATATTCCTCATATTAAGAGAGACAAATTGGACAAGAAAGCAGAACCTGGAATTTTTGTAGGCTATAGCTTGATTTCAAAGGCCTACAGGATCTATCTTCCACACAAAAACAAAGTCATTGTTAGTAGGGATGTGAAATTCTTGGAGTTTGACTGTTGGAGCTGGAAAGACAACAAATTCCTTGAACAATTTGATTGTTTGAACTGGAAAGGCAACAATGACCTTGCATTGCAGGAGGAGAATGAAGATGTGGATGATGAACCTGTCAGAGGAACAAGATTGCTTTCTGACATCTATCAAAGGTGTAATGTTGCTGTCATGGAACCTGGTGGATATGAAGAGGCTGCAACTGACAAAAAATGGATAAATGCTATGGAAGAGGAGCTCAAAATGATTGAAAAAAATCAGACGTGGGAGTTGGTGGATAGACCTAGTCATAAGAAGGCCATTGGAGTAAAGTGGGTTTATAGAACCAAGTTCAATCCCGATGGTTCTGTGAACAAGTACAAGGCAAGACTTGTTGTCAAGGGATATGCTCAGATGTTTGGGGTGGATTTCTCTGAAACATTTGCCCCAGTTGCCAGGTTAGACACAATAAGATTGCTGCTAGCACTAGTTGCACAAAAGGGCTGGCTTATACATCAATTGGATGTAAAATCAGCATTTTTGAATGGATATTTGGAGGAAGAAATTTTTGTGGAACAGCCAGAAGGTTTTGCTCTTCAAGGACAAGAAGACAAGGTTTATCTACTGAAAAAGGCATTATATGGTTTGAAACAAGCACCAAGGTCTTGGTATAGCAGAATTGATGCACATTTAATGAGCTTAGGCTTTGTGAAAAGTCTGAGTGAGTACACCTTATATATTAAAAAGGTGAATGAAGATATACTTATGATATCTCTGTATGTTGATGACTTATTTGTTACAGGAAATTGTAAGGAGATGATTGACAAGTTTAAAGAAGAAATGGAAAATGTTTTGAAATGACAGACCTTGGAAAGATGACATTTTTTCTTGGTATGCAAGTGCAACAAAAGAAGAATGAAATATTTGTGTGCCAAGAAAAGTATGCAAAGGAAGTGCTTATGAAGTTCAACATGGGAGAGTGTAAGTCAGCTGCAACTCCAATGAACCAAAAAGAAAAGTTCTGCAGAGAAGATGGTGCTGAAAAGGTTGATGAAAAGCTGTTTAGATCCTTAATTGGATGCTTAATGTATTTAACTGCCACCAGACCAGACATCATGCATTCAGTGAGTTTGTTATCAAGGTACATGCATTGTGCTAGTGAAATTCATTTTCAAGCAGCAAAAAGAATTCTTAGATATGTTAAAGGCACAATTGATTATGGTATACGGTTCAAGAAAGTTGAAAGCTTAAGTTTTCATGGTTATTCAGATAGTGATTGGGCAGGATGTGTTGATGATATGAGAAGCACTTCTGGTTATTGTTTCTCACTTGGTTCTGGAGTTTTTTCATGGTGTTCCAAAAAACAAGAAATTATAGCTCAATCAACAGCAGAAGCAGAGTATGTTGCTGCTGCAGCTGCTGTAAATCAAACTGTCTGGATAAGGAAGATCATGGCTGATTTACACATAGAACAAGAAGACAGCACAAAGATTTTTGTTGATAATCAAGCTGCAATTTCAATTGCCAATAATCCTGTTTTTCATGGCAAAACAAAGCATTTTAAGATAAAACTTTTCCTTTTAAGAGAAGTTCAAAGAGAAGGACAAGTGAAACTAGTCTACTGCAAATCAGAAGATCAAGTTGCTGATATCCTAACCAAGGCACTTCCAAAATCTAGATTTGAGTTCTTGAGACAAAAGCTTGGAGTTTGCAGTTCCAAAGTCAAGGAGGAGTGTTGATTAATGACTATTGGAAATTAAAAAAAATTAAAATTATATGTTATGCTATTTTTTAGGAAAATAAAAGTCATGTTGACTTAAAATGTTTCAAGACAGTAGCCTTTTTTTTAAAGAAAAAAAAGAAGACACGTTTTAATATTCCATTGACAGATCAACATCAATAAAAGGAATATGCAGGGAATAGTATATAATAAACAACACTTAACAGTAATCCTTTGACAAAGATGGCCTATAATGTGAATGCTGATGATGGAACCTAATGTAATAATGTGAACCCTATGAATAATTATATATTAAAGATATTTAGTGTTATGCCAAATTAAAAGTTGTTAAATAGTATTAAAAGTATTTAATTTGTGAAGTTTTGTTATATAAAGTTATTTTTGCAATAAAATCAACAATTCTATTTCTCAATAACAACGAAGTCTAAAGATATAACATCAACACAAGTTCTTTGTTGTTAAAAAAAGAGCTCAAATTGTACGAATGTCAATATTGCACATTGATATAATGATTAATGTTAATCATTTGTGTTTATATTGATTGGTTTAGCTATGATAAATGAAGCAAAGACTACTATGATATGATTATATGATTGTTACACTAAATTGACTAAATATACACTGGCTAAAGTATATAATCATGAAGTTACATATATAGTCTAAGTGAAAAATTGTTGGATCCTTAATCAAACATTGGTCTTATATATAATAATTACATATTAATATTAAGGACACCTATTGTTACTCTTATGCCAAATAAAAGTGATCAAATAGTAATAGGTAAATATAAATGCTAAAGGACGATCTTATATGTTCAAAAATAAGCTAGTTAGGTCCCAATATCACATTGTATTCTTCTATAAAGAGAACATGTGTTGATTTGAAAAGTCAAAGCGCTCCACTCTTATCATTTTAAATTCATATATGTTTTTGCTTTTAATTTTGATGATTAATATGATAAATTCAAGATTATATAAACGTTAGTTTTTTATTTATCGAATACTTAAGTTTATATTTGTTTTAAAACAAAACTTTCTTGAAATGTGAAATAATTCATTATACTAAAATTTGATAGAATTCTCTATTTATTATACGTATGTCATATTGTTTACTATACGTATGTTACATTATAGGTCATGAGTCAAAATAGACTTCCCTTTAAATCCTAACCAAATAAAGAATAATTATTATATATAAGTTTATATCTAATGTAAAATTTTTAATATATATTTTCATATTAAGAACTTATTGTATCGTATTAATAATATCTAAAGATTACAAATGAGATAATAGATTAAACAAACTTGAGTGACAAAATAGATTAAACAAACTTGATCTACGATGAATTTTAATACATAAAATTTAAATATAATTTAATCTTATAAAATCAACTCAAACTCGTTAAAATGAAATTTAATTTAATTTATATATTATAAATTGATTTTATTTGAAAAATATTAAATATTAAGTATTAAAGAAATTAACATGAAACCATTTATTATCGTTATTATATATATTATTAAAATGGAGAATATCAAAAAACAATGTGACCTACAAAAATAAATTAATAGCTTAGGGATATAACGGTATGAAAATGAAAGTAATAAATTGGTAAGACAGCTTAGGCACCCGCCCCTACACTTATCTTCGACCGACACAATGGTCTTGGTG
This sequence comes from Vigna umbellata, assembly GCF_029865625.1. Classification (NCBI taxonomy): domain Eukaryota; kingdom Viridiplantae; phylum Streptophyta; class Magnoliopsida; order Fabales; family Fabaceae; genus Vigna; species Vigna umbellata. The sequence goes on along the minus strand of NC_142174.1, from coordinate 11,192,963 downwards.
TTACTCGTTATTAAATGTAACTCAATAATTTAGTTACAAAATTCAATGTTGGAAAACAAAATGTACCCACAAATTAGAAGAAAAGAGGCACCAAGTGGAAACATTGAGCGAAGCAATCAAGAACACATCTCATGCCTTTTTCTAATTCTCATTTTTCTATAGATTTTTTATTATTTAATCTTATTCAGCTACCGTATACTGATACAATGCATCTAAGATATCATAAAAAGTTAATTAATTAATTAATTAATTAAAGTATAGAATTAATGGTTATTTAATTATACTGTCTATGGCAATCGTATCAAATGGTTAGAAAAAAATACTAGATCCGATTGATTGAAGAGAATAATTCTTCATCTGTTTACGTAATTTAATCCTAAACAAAAGATTAATTATTCAATCAGTATCTGAAGAACATCCCGCAGTTAAGTTAATTAACGTATCAGTGCCATCTTTTGCTCAAACTATTATGTTTTGTAATCTATAATTAGTAATTTATTAATTGTACACGTGATTATTTATCTTACGCTTCAATAAATATTATTTTTTAATTATTGAGAAAAAAAATCTTAAATCTAAACGACTGCATGAAATCCTGTATATTAAATAAATTATCACTAACTCCACTCTTAATAAGACGAGTGCGAAGAAAATGGAGAGTAAATATAACTATCAGTAAATTAAAATTAGCATTAATTGCTACGAAAACATCAATTTAAATATTTCTCACTTTTTGAACTGTAAGAACATTGCTAAAATGTTTGAACTGTCAGTAACAGTAAAAAAAGAAAAAACATTATTGGTTGGTTATTGGTAACCACTGTCTTTATGTCAACTATATTACACTTACACACAGAAAGGTTAACAGGTGTGAAGAATGTAGATGCTATAAATGTAAAGCATTTCCTAATCTAAAGTGGGTTTACCTGAAAATTTGATTACTAGTCTGCAAAACTCACCTTCATTTCGGGGCCAGCAAGTTCAAAAAATATTCCCATCACTGTATTGTTGTTAGATCTACCAACGTAAAATTCTTAGCAGCAATGGCACCAAAGTCAAAACCCAAAGGCTATGTTAAGTAACAGTCACCAAACTAAGAGAGTCCTCATTGGCTATTGGCCAACCCCATCGGGAAGAAAGACCAATTCTTGGAGGATTCTACTTCCTTGCTTGCAACTTTCTCATTAGCCCACCACTCAATAACTAAATTCGGCCCAGGAGAATCCCCTCCTTCTGCATTATCAAAGTTGAATTCTTTCGGAGAAGAAAATGTTACACTTTCATCCTTGTGATGAACACTTTCCACATCTCCATCGTTTGCGATCTGCTGGGGGACATCATTGTGAGTTTCGCTCACGAGGGCTTCTCTTGAATTGTCTTCTTTTTCTGGTCCTGGTGTATCAGTTTTGAATGGAAGCGATTTAGTCGATGTCACTGCCTTGTTTTCCACACATTTCAATACTTCCTGGGAAGACACTTCGATAGAGAGGCTGTGATTTACACTAATCTCATTGGGGCGATTTTTTCTTGGATGTGGAGACCTTATGACCTCAGAAACCCAGTGACTAGGAAGAAAAGCAGCTTGAGTTGTGGATCGTATAGAATCCGGGGTGAGAGAGCCAGAGCCTTGACGTGACTTGTGTTTTTCACGAGCAGACAGTTTATCAATGTTTAAAAGCTTGGTAGGGTCACCCGTTGGAAAGTCAAGAAGGATGGAGCCACGAGAAGAGAACTCAGCATCAGGGAAAGGAGATGAGGTGCCAGAAGCTGAGAAAGCTGATCTTGGTGAAATGAGTTGACCAACAGGGCTTCCAGGTTGAAGCTGATAGGAGTGGAAGTCATATAGAGATCTTTGGAACCTTTGATAGGTATCGGCATTTTTGTTGTTGGGATCAAGCAGTTGAGCAAACGGCACTTCAGGTGAAGAAGGTGTGGTCAAGTAGACAGATTCGGGAGGTGGAGTGAAGGGAGCGGTTGAAGGTTCAGTGGTGAATGTCGAGAAAACGGGTGGTGAAACCTAATTGTGTTTCGTGGGCATATGGTCCAATGGCGAAGATAGATAAAGGACCACCGGGAGAGTACATGCTGGCAGACACAGAAGTGAGAGATAGGATACCACCTGGGGATTGAGCAAGAGAAGGAGGTTCTGAGTTGAGGAAAGATACAGGAGACGAGGGAGGTGCGGCGAAGGGGAATGGAATACCAGGTGCAGCTGTTGAACCTACTGCTGCAGCAGTAGCATCTGCAGCAGAAGGTGTGCTTACGGGAACAAGGACTGCATGCCCAATTCGCTTTTGGTTTTTGCGGTGTCCAAAACACCAATATATGCTCAGCCAGCTTCCCCAGGTTTTCTTCTACAACCAACAAAACTTGAGTTAATTTTCAGTCATAGAAGACGCCACAAGTAGGCCCAGCAAGAGTTTATGAACCAATGACTGCAGGATGAGGAAAGTAAGAAAACAAGACACTGAATTTCTCATTCACGGCATGACGGGGTCCAGACTGCATAGGATAAATACTATTAGCCTGCATCTAGACATCACCATTCCGGAAATCGACTCTGTGCGCAAAAACATGCAGAGTCTAATTCTGGTTAAAAGAATGAGATTCTAAATCATATGGCATTCGCTGGAATGGAACCAGTTTTGAGTTGTAGAAAATATAGAGACATGCCAGTTCTCTCGAACAATCGGATCACCGTTACATAATAAATAAATAAATCAGTATATTGAGAAAATAAATAAACGGTGAAACAAAAATGGAATGTTTCTCCACTATACCACATCAAACATAATATCATACACAGTTCTGCTTTAACCCTTAATGTATGTGACGTTGAATCGTTCAACCCAAGAAACAATTTTTTAAAATATCATTATTTTCGGATAGGAGATGATCATAACTGGTAAAGCAATCAGAGCAGAGCAACATTGAACAAAAGAAATGAAGTTTTGCATAATAGAATCTGATCAAGGAAAACAGAGCGAAGAAGGAACAGAGAACCGAAAGGTCTGAAGCATAAAAAAGACCAAATCCACATCTGTAGCAAAAACAAGTGATTATAGTATGAATGATTTATGTATTTTACCTGGACGTGAGGAAGAGATTGATTAATGCGATCGTCTACCGAAGCGATGGCAGTTGCAGCAGCGTTGATAGTCTCCAAAGTGTTGTTAACAGCTCTCATCTCTGCCTCTTGTTTTAGGATGGATAAAGAAGCAGACTAGCAGGGAGAAGGGGATTAGATGTTTCTAAATTTACATAGAGAAATGAAAAGCTGAGAAAAGTCGGAGGAGACTAACTGAAAATAAAATGAAAGTTTGATATGTATAGTTTATATATATGAATCGTGAAATTTGGGGGAGAGAAAAAGGGAGAGAGAGTGTATTGATGTTGAAGAGGTCAAAACACGGCAATGACTGACTAACTCGATTTGGTTTGGTTTGATTGGTGCTAATGTCATGTCAAGTGATTAACCAAGGAAGACCAGATGAGGCTTTACTATGCTACATAGGATCGTAATAATATTAAAACGGTACATCACATGATGTTTGGTAGTAGTATTGGGTGATGGTATTAAAGTGAAAGGAACTTACTCAACCGTTCCCTTGACTCTCTTATTCTCTCTCTGCATAGCATACCCATTCTTCTACTTCCGGGGGTACCTTGGTATAAATGCCAAAACGTGACACCTAGTATTAGTATAGTATATGTAATGTTGTTGTGTTGTGGCCGCCACACAAAACAACAAGAAAGGAGTCATTAGTGGGTTACTGTTCCCAAATAATGAAGTCCGTGTGCACGTGTGTTAGCGTTCACCCATTTCTCCAGTCCTTTCTTTCGGGCTCCACCGCACCCAAATATCTTCTTCCTCTTAATTCTCTAGATCTCTCAGATTTTTCCCTAACTAATGCTTTTCTTCTTTTCTAAACAATATCACTTTTTTTATCAAATCCTTCTTCGTTTCTTCGGATTCCGGATCTCAAACCAGCGTCACATATTTCCTTTTTCTTCTTTTTCACATTAAATTATCGTGCCAACATGCCAAATTGGAAATCAACACTAAAGCAGCTTTTCTCGACTTTTAAACGCCAGCTCAGTTTGCCAAGGTAAGTTGTATCGATTACCACATTTTTTCTATCTCAGAATTCTTTTTTTTTTTCATGTTTTTGCAGCGTACGGAAAGCAAGAAAAAAGAAAACATTGAGAAATTATAGAAGAATAAATAGGAAGAGGAAACATAGGTTGCAAAGGAAAAGCATGAGAAGGAGCTAAATAGGAGAAAAAAACAGGAGGATTGGTTTGCGCTTACCTAACATTGGTAGAAGATAATTATGACCTATTAAAGAGTTTAAATCCAAAGTCCACCTACTAACCTATGTGCCTTACAAAATATTCAGGATTGGGAAAAGGCAATTGCTTCCTGCATTCCAACCATTTTTTCCTCTACCCACATCAATTTTTCAAAATCACCATTTTAACTTTGTAAAAGTCACTTTCGGGTTATTAATTCTGGAGTAAGCTCTCAAAAACAAGATATTCCAAGTTTCTGGAATAACATTCTCAAAATAAAAAATTTCAGAACAAATTTTTTGAAATAAAATTTACGGAATTCATAAAATCGTTAGAAGTTTGGCAATTGATTGGAAATAAAATTAATTTTTAATATATAAGTGAATAAAAATCTTATTTTAAGTTAGTTTTATAAATTTATTTTGTGAGGTTGAATTATATTTTAAATTAATTTATAGAAATAATTTTTGGAAAAAAATTTCAGAACGAGTTTTTTTAGCATGTTTTTTTCTTTCTTCTGAAATAGCGATCTGATGACGCAGTAACAGCATCGGTGTGGTGTGGTGTAACAGTTGAAAGATATTAAAATATTTTGCTTGTACGGTGAGGTGTAGAAATAAATATGATGGGTTGCAGGAAGCAATTGGGTTCCAGAAATAGATTTGAATTCAGAGGCCCATTTTTTCTTCCGATTAAGGCCCATATTATTTCTTTGTTTCTTAAAATAATATTTCGTTTGATATTTCTCATCTCTGTTATATATGTGTATAATATGTACGTATTGTGTGTGTCGTATAGAAAAAGATGGTAAAGAACTCCATAATTTTAATATGAGAATGTATTTAAGTTTACATAGAAGAAAAAACCCATCACCACAGAGTCATTCTCGTTAAACCGATATTTATGGTCAATTACTATTTTTAGTAAACACAGTCATCATTCTTTAAATTCATTATTCTCATTAAAGAGTGATAAGAATATTTACTCAAACTAATATAAGTTGGAAGTGCAATGCAACAATCTTAAAAAGAAAAGAAAATGACCATCTTTTAACAGTGACATTTCCGGTAAGACTTAAAAAATATTTATTGAAGGCTCACGTTTGTATCATTTAAAAAAAATTAAAGACTCAAATTACCACCTATAATTTATAAAATAAACTTTTGTCACTACAGTTAATTAACCCTTAATTTGAATTAGTTAAGATAATTTGATTAGTTAAGATAATTGAAGATGCCTTGTTATTTGAAAAGATCATTACTGGAAGTGAAAAACACAAGTTGAAAAGGTTTTTGAAAAATTGACCAGTACTTTTCCGTCAACATAATTTGCTTTTGCCTTTTAAGTTTCCTTTTTAACCTTTTTTTTTTCTTTTATCGAGAACTTCTTTAACCTTTGGAAAGAGAACGTACTTTTTAGAGACTAAGTTAAACTTAAACTTTCACCACAATATTAATGTAGAGGCGAATTTTGTTTGTCTGATTCTATAATTTACCCGATCTGATTGCATGGTTGGTCGCAAATTAACTGATTTGTTTATATAAGTTGTCATTTTCACAAACACATGATGGTTGGACTTGAATGGACCATAGTAGCCCAAGTTCAGCCAACATGCCTCCAAAAATTGACACCAAAATAGTTATACACAAAAATCCAAGTTCTAGCTGGATATAACTATTTAAATATTTATAGGTAACCTTTGAAGTCAAACTTCCTTCTTTTACATTAAACTTCTTCAATTTTAAATCCACAGTTCTGTAAAGGTGTGTTCTGTAACATACATTAAAAATTACAGTCTATAGTTTAAAATTAAATTTATATCTTATGTAATATAACCCTTGTTACTATCAAGGGCGGAGTAACCGATCGGGTCTCTCAAGTCTAATATGTCCGATCGGGTTTCTCAAGTCTAATATGTTCGATCGAGGGGGCCTCTAAAACTGTTTGCTGAAGACAGCGGTTGAATGCTCATGAATGTGTAATTAATGAGCTAACGGTCGTTGTCGAATATTTAAGATTACCATTAAAAACCATTAAGAGGTAAATTAATGGGTAAACTCTCTGTTTTTTACAATTACATAGACCTGTAAAGACCAAACTTGAGGGTGGGAGTGTTTCCTGCAGGTCACCCCACTTATACTGAGAACGAGCGTAAGGAAGGCGAAAGGCCAAGGACCGATCGGTAGAAGATGAGTGTTTCCGAGCAGATGCAGCAGGAGTTTTTTCCGGTCCCATTCAGTAAAAACAACCCTTATTATTTTAGCGTTTAATTAAACTAATATTAAGATTTAAATTGCCTTGTGAAACGTATATTCTATTCAGGTATACATTTGTTTAAGTTCCCACTAATTCAATGATATACAAGTATTCAAATTCACCGCGTCAATTCAAAGTTTAAAATAATCCTTCGTTCAAATTTGTCATTGTAACTTTAGCAACAAGGATAATTTTACGACAACAACAAATTAATTCTTTTTAATGTGGAAAATCAGTTACAATCACATAATATATTAAAAAAAAACTTACTGAAGATCTAATACTAATTGTTAGAAAAAACTACACTATCTTTATTTCTGAGCATCATCTACTAACAGAAAAATAAATAAATACAGGAATACATAAATAATATAACGTGTGAAAACTTTAAATATGAATAAAAAACCATAGTAATTGTCTGAAGACAACTAAATAATAAAACTATATGAAAATTTGATAAGTACAACATATAAAAAACACTCTTAATCCTTTATTGTCTGATCCAAATATATTCATACTTTTTTTTTTTGCATAAAAATTTAACTACATCTCATAACACTTTATTACAAAAATATAAAAAATGTCAAATGCTAACAAAAAGTATCTTAAACTTGAGGTTAAAAACAGCGTAGACTCAAAATCCATGATATAATTACAAATATCTCATTTTTTTTATTTATCATAGGAAATGCAAATTTTTCACGAAATGCATTATTTTATTCACATTCAACATGAATGTTACGACACAAGTTAAAATGAGTTAAATAATTTCATCTTTATAATAAGTTAAATAATTTCATCTTTATAATATTTTTTTATATTTTATTTAACTTTAAACCATATAGTTTGTTTTATTATAATATATCTTTTTTAGATATGCAATTCGTGTGCACATTTAAAACATAATAGATAATTAATAGGTTTAGAAAATTGTCTCAAATAGCTCGTATTTATTTTTATTTCAATTAGGTCCTTGTTTATGTAAAATTGAGTCAAATGGAATCTTGTCATTAATTTCAATGGACGAACGTTGAATTTATTAAGTCGGGACATACTGACGAAGCAAATTTTAATGGCGTGGCACACTAAGATTGTATTAGGTAGAATTTAATTATGCATTAGGTGAAATTTAAAGCATTGTCTTCTTTCTTGGTGTCCTTTTCCTGTTAGAGTTTTTGAAGTTGTAGTGATTTCACACAGATTATTCAAAAAGTATTTTATCTTTTATGTTAATCATCCACCAGCAACTAGTGTCTCAGTTTCGTTCATCCAATAAAACATAAGGGGTTTATATATTCCACAGAATCTTCAAATCATAAACCATAAATCCTCTTCCTGTTAGGTAATTCGGTTACCTTGAAAAATGCATCCCAAAAAACTTAAAAGCTGTTTCATGAAATTTAACTTAAAAACTGTATTTTTTTAATGAAATATTCACCATGGTAATTTATAAGCATCAAGCACGAAAGTTTATTACGACATCAACTCATGTTAAAAAAACACGGAATAGATATTTACATAAAATCAAACTAACACTAAATACCAAAGTTCAAAATAATTTTCCAAATGTAAATTTTGGTATTTTATAAATAAAATCTGGTGGGTAGTTTATCGTTTCTTGTTTGCATTATTCTTTACTAAAGTATGATTAAATCTTGTAAAATGTCAAAGTATCTTTATTTTATAAATATTAAAATAATAGTTTTAAAAATTAAAAGTTCACTATTATTTCTATATACACATATTTAAAAATAATTTAAAAAAATATTATAATCAGACAAATTCCACTAAATTTTGAAATGAACTTGAAAAAATTACAAGTGCATGCCTTATATTTAGGTATAAAAGAAGAAAGTAAAATTGAAATGTTGGTGTCCTATGATAGGAGAAAAAACTGGGCTATAGTCAGCACCATTTTTGGAAACCATGAAATTGGATTGTATTTATATATAAAGATAGAATCCTTATATATTTGCACAGTTGGGTCCCATTAATGATGAATTTGCTATCTTCGTACTATGCCAGAAGGGTGAGTTAACAATGACCATGTGTTTTCGTCCTTATTAGATTCACATTCGCTTTTTTTTTTTTTTTTTTTATTCTTTATCTACTACCAGTAGGAGTAGTAGTCATTTTTCTTTTTGATAGTATTTTTAAATTCTTATATAGATATAAAAAGTAATCAATAATTTAAATTTAACGGAAAAATATTATAAAACGCTGGAAGTTGTTGTATTAGTAGCAAGTGGCGTAATCCAAGCCATTCACTAGAAAGATAATAAATTGGGATGTGGTGAGGTCTCACATGGTAGCATGTGCTCTATGTAATTTCTAATACTACTGCAATAAATTATAACTCATCCATATGTGTGTGTGATGTGTATTATGTTAATATTTAATAATAATACAATACTAATTTATTAATATAACTTTAATAGGTTTATTACTCTAACTAATTATCCACCTACTTTGAGTGCAATAGCAACTCTTTAACAAAAATCTAAACCCATGCAATTTATGACCGTTGCAGCTAACAAATTTCTTTCATGTTAGAGTTTTTTTTAATTTATTATGTAAAAGATGTTTTTCTACAAATAAAAATTAAATTTTACTTAAATGTGTATATATATAATATTATTTTCTGGTATACATGTTTTATATAAAAATAATTATTGTCCGAACTCTGTTCTACTTTTGAAGTTTTTTTGTCCTGTCCTGGTGTTTTATATAGATGGATTGATTGGTTGCCGTACTCTTTGATTGTTCCATTCAAATCATTTGTACACATTAGAAAATCAAATTCATCATCCTATCTTTGGTTTCATTCATCCTATTCCTATTTTAATCAACTTTATCTCTACATTTTAAATAAAAATGTTATTTTACCATTTATTATTCGACTTTTTCTCTATACTAAAAAGTCTACTTTTTTAGTTTAAGTTCAAACAAATACCCTGTAAACTGTTTTTTTAATCAAATTATGAATCTTCTTGTAAATTATATGCACAATTTTATTTTGTAATTCTTCTAAGTACTCATTAAATTCAAAATACTTGTATAATACATTTTATTTATACTATTTATATATTTGTATATGCACATTTTTTTAATTCTTTGCACAGCCAAATTAAACGAAATAAGTAATTTTTTTTCTTTTCAAATTTGGTGACCAAACTTAATTAATTAAAGATAAAATATTTATACATTGGTAAATTATACCCATTAATACTAAAATGTAAAAAGAAAAACTTAGAGAGTAAACAAATTTATTGTAATGCTAAGGCATAAATATTAAATATTTGTAATGATGTTAATTGGCTTGAGGTTTTCATTTTAAATTAGTACATGTTGTGTCAAATATTTCTTTGATCACAAATTGATAAAATTTGCAAGCCAAATTAAAAAATAAAAAAGTATACTACGTGAAATATAGATTGATATAAAACGAGTGAGAGCAGCACTGATAACCAATGATGTTACAGTGGAAGAGGAAAAAAAATATATTCCAATGATGTAATTCTATATTCAGTTATTTTTTCTTATATTTTCACCAAAATAAACAGAATAAACCATACGCACAAACCCAACTCAAATATCCATTTATATATATGCCAGTAAAAATCATAAATTAGTAACTGACCAAGAAATCGTGTATTTGTTTTAATCCGGTGTACTGTCAACTATTTGGTAGAAAATAAATTTGTAGTTTCTTAAAAATTTGAAGTTGAAAAAAGATTATTTACCTTTAAAAAATAATATTCCCAGAAAGAAACGTGGAAATAGTTTTCCAGTAATTTCTAAAACAATTTCTGGCATGAGGAATGAATTAAAATATTTTTATAAAAAATAATCATTATTACTCCTGTTAAACATTTCAATATAACAACTCATTACTCTTTACATTTAAAAAAACTTACATAATATTTTACGTATATATTTGTGAAAATGAGGCGTTTTGGAACAGTAATGTTTTGAATGTTAGAAGACAAATATAAGAGCAATAGTAACAGGCAGTTGGATTTATTTAAGGAAATAATTTGATAATTTGGTAAGTTACAAGGGAATAATGTGTAATTATTGAAAATGATGGGAAATGTTTACAAGTATAAGGAAATGGAAAAATGTAATTTGTGTGTACTTTAAAAAGAAAAAGAGTAGAATAGAGTACAGTGAGGAACAGAGAGAGAAGAAGAAGAAAGAAGTGGCAGGGCAGAGAAAGGATTCCTCAGAAGTTAGAACCTCAAAACGTCAGTCACATATCCAACAAAGTACAAAACTCCACGTTTTGCTTTCGACTATCATAATCAAAGTTGCCTTTTAAGCTCCCCACAGGTAACTCTATATCTTTTTCAATTTTTTAACAAACCGATGCAAATGCTCCAAAATCACACTGCTCAATATCTGCAAATTTAACACTCGTATAAATGGCTGTGGAGCCTACTTCCATTCACACCATACCCTACTCAGATCCCATCTTTGGTCCCATTGCCTTCTTCCCACCCTGTTCCTTCCTTCCCCAAACACCATTTTTCTCACACTCATATAGACTTAAATACTACTTCTCTACCCAAAATTAAAAAGCAGATGTCTTGTAAAGGTTGAAGAAAGTCATACAAATAATGATAATGGACAGAGTGTGAAAGGCCGAAGTTTTGAGAGGGTCAGAGACAGGTTTCAGTTATATATATATGTATATACTTACAAAACAGCGTGCTTATCAAAAAACAGCTAGAGTTTCTGAACCCCCAGAAGACTTGTTCTCTTCCCTTCTGAGAAAAAGGTACAGTTTTTGCCTTCATTTTCAACGAGTCTGTCCTTTTCCCTCTTTTCTGTGACCGGTGTGAGGTGTCTCCCAAATACTCTCAGGTCATCCAAACGTCTCAGTCTCACCACTTAATTTCCAAGTGTTTTGGCCTTTCACTCAATAGTTGTGACCCAGTGGACGCTTTAATCATAGCTATATTGAATAGTATGTACTGTATCTTTATTTATGCAATGTTGTGGTCATGATGTGTTTCTGGGTGGTTTTCTTCAGTTAGTTATTTCACTGTTGTTGTACTTGCAAACTGGGCTCGTTCTAAGTTTTAATCGTTATGACCTTCCTCGAATGTTCAGTGAAAAGAGATTGATTTGGTTGGAGGTGAAATACAGAATCCACCCATAGTGTTTCTGTTTGGTATCCCTGTAAGTATTCAGATCTGAATCCCAATGCAGTTTTATGATTCTCTGAATTCTCTCTCCGAGACGGGGTTATGCTGATTGTATTTTTTTCTGATATGGTGCCTTCTTATTTGCTTTTGAATTTGGTTATTCAATTAATGAGACACGAATACTCTGCATCAATTGATTGTATTCCCCAAGCAGATACCATTTTTTGGGGTGCATTCACTGTTCGGAATCAATCTCTTTCTGTAAAGTTTTACCTCTCCTCCCCCTAAAATTCACCTTTCGTAAGTTATTTGGTCGAGGAATTTGATTCTTTGGGTAAAGTTTAACCTGTCATGTAAAGATAGAGATGTATAACTTATTTGGTGATGCTCTATTACCATATTTTTATGTTGTTTTTATTTCTGCACTTGCATGAACCTAACAATATAAAACATTCAGTTTGGCTACATTTGTGCAATTGTGACTGACTTGGACATCGTCATCCAAACTTCAGGTAAAAATTGTGGTTGCGTGCATGGGATTTGGTATCTTGCATAACTGGGAATCCTACAAGAACAGGCATGGACATTCAGGAAGAAAGCCCCGTATTTGGTTCCTTGACAGCCATGACTACAAGGAATATGTCATCATCATCTTCTGTTTTCTTTTCTGCAAATCAGTCACCCTTCTTCTCTCCCAGATCACCATCATCATGTCAATTATCACACTCAGCCAGGCTTGATACTCAAAGTAACACAGTCCATTTAGGTCTGACTCCCTCAAGCACCACTTTAGAGATTCCAGAACCAAATTCAACAGTAAATGTTAGATGTAATGTCTCAGATGTATCTGCATCTCCAGCTGGATGCAATTCAGGCGGTTTGATGAAACTTGACCGTAAATCTTCCCCAGTTGGCATCTCAAGTAGCAGCATATCTAGTTACTCCAATTGCCATGATGATGGTTATTCTGGACAGAGAGAAAGACGAATTAAGAAAGACAGAAACCATAGAACATCCTCAACTCCAGGTTCCACATCATTTTCTTCTTATAGGCTGAGAAGTTGTGATGTTTTCATAGGATTGCATGGAAGCAAACCCCCTTTGTTACGATTTGCTAAATGGCTGTGTGGTGAGTTGGAAATTCAAGGCATCAGTTGCTTTGTTTCGGACAGGGCTCGAAGTAGGAGCTCCCGCAAACTTGGCATTGCCGAGAGAGCTATGGATGCTGCTTCTTTTGGGATAGTAATTATAACAAAGAAGTCTTTCAAGAACCAATACACTATTGAGGAGCTGAATTTTTTCTATAGGAGGAAGAATTTGATCCCAATATACTTTGATTTGAGTCCAGCTGATTGTCTTGTCAGGGATATCATTGAAAAGAGGGGTGAGCTGTGGGAAAAACATGGAGGGGAACTTTGGCTTTCGTATGAAGGGTTGGAACAAGAGTGGAAAGATGCCGTGCATGGGCTATCTCGGGTTGATGAGTGCAAATTGGAAGCTCAGGATGGCAACTGGAGAGATTGCATATTGAGGGCTGTCACATTAATAGCAATGAGGTTAGGAAGGAGAAGTGTCGCAGAACGTGTGACAAAGTGGAGAGAAAAAGTAGGAAAAGAGGAGTTTCCTTTCATTAGAAACGATAATTTTATAGGCAGAAAGAAAGAGCTTTCACAGTTAGAATTTATACTTTTTGGTGATGTCACAGGAGATGCAGAACAACATTATATTGAACTTAAGGCCAGACCCAGGAGAAAGAGTGTGAGAATTGGTTGGGGCAAGAGCAACATGATAGATGAAAGATGGAACGACAGAAGGAAGGAAAAAGAACCAGTTGTCTGGAAAGAGTCCGAAAAAGACATTGAAATGCAAGGTGTTGAATTTTCTCACAGGCATAACCATCCGAGGCTCAAACGGGGAAAGTATACTAAAAGGAAAAACGGAATGAAGATTTTGTATGGGAAAGGGATTGCTTGTGTTTCTGGGGATTCAGGAATTGGAAAAACGGAACTTATTCTTGAATTTGCTTACAGATTTCATCAGAGATACAAGATGGTTTTATGGATAGGAGGGGAGAGCAGATACATCAGACAAAATTATCTAAATATCAGATCATTTTTAGAAGTTGATGTGGGAGTCGAGAATAGTTTGGACAAAACAAAAATAAGAAGCTTTGAAGAACAGGAAGTGGCTGCTATTTCTAGAGTTCGCAAAGAACTGATGAAAAACATTCCATATCTTGTGATCATTGATAACTTGGAAAGTGAAAAAGATTGGTGGGATCACAAACTTGTCATGGATCTTCTCCCTCGTTTTGGGGTTGAGACCCATGTAATTGTATCAACACGCCTTCCTCGAATCATGAACCTGGAACCGTTGAAACTTTCATACTTATCTGGAGTTGAGGCAATGTCTTTAATGGTAGGTAGTAGTAAGGACTATTCGGTGGCAGAGGTTGATGCCCTGAGAAGTATTGAGGAGAAAGTTGGAAGGTTAACTCTTGGCCTTGCCATTATCAGTGCAATTTTGTCGGAACTACCCATAACACCAAGCAGGCTCCTAGATACCATAAACAGAATGCCTTTGAAGGAGATGCCATGGAGTGATAAAGAAGCTCTCTCGTTCACGAAGAACGCTTTCCTTCTTCAACTCTTTGACGTTTGTTTCTCCATATTTGATCATGCGGATGGTCCAAGAAGCTTGGCCACCAGAATGGTGCTTGTAAGTGGATGGTTTGCACCTGGTGCTATTCCGATTTCCCTACTGGCACTTGCTGCTGAAAAGGTACCAGAAAGATGTCAGGGAACGTGTTTCTGGAGAAAAATGCTTCAATTATTATCATGTGGATTCCCATCCTCTTACGCCAAAAAACCAGAATTAGAAGCATCCTCTTTATTGCTGAGGTTCAATATTGCAAGAAACAGTACCAAGCAAGGCTATATCCATATCAATGAAGTGTTCAAACTGTATGCACGGAAAAGAGAAAATACTGGAGCTGCACAGGCAATGATTCAAGCTATCATCAGTAACGGGTCGATATCACAAAATCTGGATCATTTATGGGCTGCATGTTTTCTGCTGTTTGGATTTGGTCACGATCCTGTGATTGTTGAGCTCAAAGTGTCTGAGCTTTTGTATTTTGTGAAAAGAGTGGTTCTGCCTCTTGCAATTCACACATTCATTACATATTCTCGATGCACTGCTGCCCTTGAGCTTCTGCGTCTGTGCACCAATGCATTGGAAGCTGCAGACCAAGCATTTGTTACCCCTGTTGACAAGTGGTTCGACAAATCACTTTGCTGGAGATCCATACAGACTAATGCTCAGTTGAACCCTTGCCTTTGGCAAGAGTTAGCATTGACTAGAGCCACTGTTCTCGAGACAAGGGCCAAGCTCATGCTGAGAGGTGCTCAGTTTGACGTAGGGGATGATCTAATCCGGAAGGCTGTTTTCATTAGGACTTCAATTTGTGGTGAAGATCACCCAGATACAGTATCAGCTCGTGAAACATTGAGCAAACTTACCAGGCTTAATGCAAATGTCCAAATTCACGCTTCGACTTAGATTTTGTATCTTGTAAGGAAACTCTAGAATCATACACAACATTTCTAATAAAATTTCTGCATACTATTTCATTGTTCTCTCTACAGCATTTGTAAAAGAGCTCAAACTAAATTCCTTCCATTTTAAAAAATATCCCTTTTTGTTTCTTATCTTCACATACTTAGTACGCATCCCTACAGAAATTCTATAACGATCCTTCTGCTATTTCCCAATTCCCACTGCTATGAACACAATCAAATTATTTGTTTTATGCATTCATCTAAGGATATATCACATCTTTCACATATTCCTGCCATTTGATATAAGTTTATATCTCATTATTCACTAAATTATATTTATTCAGACGTAAGATGCCTTTGCAGCAATGCTTTACATGTTTCAATAAAAGCTTCGTCTTAGGTCGATCTTCTTTCTTTTATACAGTTACGGTATAAATTGTAATCATTAAAGTTATGAATAACTGGAACTACAGTTGTACTTGCTTCTGCTATAAGGTGAGTTGATTCAATTTGAGGGTGCAACAACGGGTGTCATTTAATGGATGAATTTCCCTGTTGTCCTTCTTCGTATTTTTTGAGGGAAACCGTGTATTAGTGTTATCGACTAATTAAACATTAAAACAGAACATGGAACGTATATGTTTGTCATCATGATGTTTTTTACTCGCAAAATTCAACAAAAGTTGTTTTCAGAAGTTACCAGCTAACTTGATCAAAGTTGCAGACTATTTTTATTAGCACCGTCTGCATCCAATGTATCTGTCATTATTTAAACTCACCATAGAAGTCTGAGAAATACATATAAAAGAAAAAGAATACCAAGATAAAATGCATTTAGTTACATCAGAAATGATTGAATGAATTTGCGACAATTGCAGCAACTTTTAATCTGAAGAAGTAAAAAAATTAAAAAACATTGAATTTTGCCCTCACGCAGGATCGAACTACGGACCTTCAGTTTACAAGACTGACGCTCTACCACTGAGCTATAAGGGCCTGTTGATATTTTTATTAAACAAAATGTTTTAATTATAACTTATATTATCAAATATTTATTAAAAAATTCAATTGACGTGTTCTTTTATTATTAGATATACTTTTTTTAAATTGCTTTTCATTCTTAAATAAACAAGTTGTAGTGGGAGAAATAAAGTTTATTTAAGCCATTTTTATTTCAAATACAGCATTGAAATAAAAAAAACTTATTTAGTTCTCAGATAAGAATGAATCGCATGACATGACTAACCTTTCTTTCGATTGAAGTCTTTAATCTGAATATTTGAATCAAACAAGAGGATGAAGTATATTATCAAACTTAATCTGTAATATAACTAACATATCTCGGAGGATTATCTGTGCAAGACTTCTCATCATCACAAACTCTACTAACCCCACTTTACATGTCACCTGAACTGTCTTCAAATTGCAAATAAAGGAACAATGAAAAGAAATGAATTTTGCATTCTACTGTTGTGGCCATTGTGTATTTGCTTTTCATAGCATAAGGTATCGTGGAAAATAAAAAGGAACAAAAGAACTACATGGATTTCGTAACCTCGGGAACTCTCTACATTATATGGGAAGTGCATTTGAATTGCAAACTAAGTAGTTGTCGTCTTTAATTTTCTGCGAGTTACGTCCTGCATTATAAGAAACATAAACACTCATAAGCTTATGTTTCAAAAAATCTACAAGACAGACGATCATGAGTAAATGACAAACTTGACTACACACCGGACAATTTGAATAGAATTTTGGCATCTCCCCATCATACCGTGAGGATAAAATGATGAAAATTCATCAAATAATAACGTCCATTCCCAACAGAATAAGATAACTGCGATGGCGTGATCAAGCTTAGTTAATGCATAAAGCCAAAGAAGTAGAATAAAGAACCTGTGGCAACATCACCATCATAACAAATTGTGCCTATATATCCTCCTCTTCCTCTGAATTGCAAGATTGAGGTCCAATTTCCGATTTTTTCTGCCAGTCTGACCGAGCTGAGGTCCAAGGATTCTCATATACTATTTTTGGGGCCTCAGGTGGAATTTGAGACCTAGAGGACTTTTGAAACGGTCTGGGACAGAAGCAAGTGTTATTGAAGAAGTATCGAAGCTTGAATAGTCTTGGGTTCTGCAGAGGGAACGAACACACATCAATGAACCGATGCTACAAAGATTGACAACAAAATTATTAGAGGATGAGAATTCGGTGGTAATTGTAAATTCTCAGTTACAAGGAGTTGAATTCAAAGAGCTTCTACACCAAAAAGAAATGCCAAATGCTGTATGTCCTCTGTGCTTTGTTCAACAACAAAGAATAATCAAACATATTTAAAAGAGTGATCAAAGCTTCTTAAACCTGAAGTCGATCAAGAATCCCTACCCATATTTACCGCACAAAATTTGAGAACATGATCCTCGCTTTGGAAAAAGGAAGAACAGGTAAAACAAAAAGATAGGAAATAAAGAAACAAACAAAAATGCTAAAAAAACGTAGAATAGTATATGGTAGAAACAAACAAACACCAGTGTAATTTGATGGAAACTATTGGTATTAATTTGAGGCGAAAAAATGAAATTGCAATAGTACGGGGTAGAGGGTCTGATTCATAATTTCTAGAAAGCTTAATTTCACTCAATTCGCATTGGCCGGGCCAGAAGATCTTTTACCCTTTCCTGCTCCAAGAAATGAAGATGAATATACTTCCAAGATCCGTGAATTTAATAGATAGAAAACTGAGTTAAATTGGGGAAAAGGTACACTTGAACATCTTCTAACACTAAACACTTTCTTTACATATATCGGTCATATAATCTTGCACACAGTACACACACACAAATATGAAAGCATATATGCATAAGAATGTGTCAAGGGCGAGAGAGGAAGAGAATTATTAATCTTGATCAGGCTTGTTTTATTATAAATCTAATATTCATATGACAAATTTATCAAAACTAGCTCATATTAACCGTGATGGTCTCGCTAGTTTTTAGTGGTTGAGTGATTATTTTTCAAATAAGTAAAAGAAAAAAGTAACGCATGCGCAAGAACTACATAATAGTGATTAGAAAATGGGAGGGAAACTCACGGGGGTGGGATGAGGAGGTGGCGGTGGGCGTGAAGGCCGTGGTCGTGGCGGTGGTGGGCGTGATGGCCGTGGTCGTTGCGGCGGTGGCTCCGGCGGTGGAGCGCTGGATTCATGTGGGTCTTCCCGATAACTGGCCATTTCTCGGATCCTAAGTGTTAAAAAATAATAGTTAGCACAGTTGCTTGCAGCGTCATTTATCGAAATTCATTCAGTTTACAAGAACAGCCTTTCAGTGATTACGCACAAACAGAATTAAAAGAACGATGAACTAATGAATAGAGACAAAGAAGTTTGATGAATACCGAAAATAGATAACTATGAAAAGAAGCAAATGGCGCGCAACGAAATCAAAGATAGTAAGAAAGAAGAAGCTGAGACGTAGAAGAGTGCAGTGGAACTGTATTTAAAGATGAACAGACAAGTCAAGAATGAAACTGCTTCAGTTAAGCTATTGGCGCGTAATCTTTTTCCACGTATGATATTAACGAACGTTACTTCCATGTCGGTGTGGCCCAGCCCACATGAGTATTGGGCCTGAAACAAAAAATATACATGTTGTAAAATGTTACTCATCTTTATTTTTTTTTATTTAATTTGAAATTTTGAATTTATAATTTGAAATGTATAGAATTTGATTTGCTATGGAAGAAATTTTGGTAGTGGAGTTAATAGAAAGCAAAGAAAAGAAATGCGTGCAAACGCACTTAGACATCACGAAATGTGTCGCTATCAGATATTTGGTGAGATCGTTGAGGATACTATGAACATTGTCAGTGAGGAACCTGCATGCGAAGACCTTGGAAGTTGACTCGAATATTCTCTTTGCTTTTACCTTTAACGTAGGCAAATTGAATTTGATCATGTACAATGAATTTCATACTAAACAAAAACACCCACAAAGCTATTGTCAAAAAGAGCTTACCCTTGCATTTGTGGAAGTGCCCCCTTTCTACCATTCTCATCATTCATTCCAAAATGTCAAACCTTTCATGAAAAAGAACATTTAGATTACTTCTTACTAATTAGATTTAGGAGTTTTTATAAGTTGTCGCTGTTAAATTCCTGAGTTTTAACTTGTATCAAATTACTTTCACATAATTATGCATGTATCCCAAAATAAAAAGAAGAGTAAGGGTAACTAAAAAAATCATAAAATAAATATATTTAATCAGTATGTTTGTATATATTTCATTAACATTTTTACTTTTATTAGTATATGCACGTATTTTTCATTTTTACTTTCATTATTTTAAAAATATCTTTATTATTCTCTCTTATAATATTTAACTGTGGAACTATCTAATTTATCTCAAATAAAAATAGGACTAAATAATCCGTCTTCTTGGTGGTGCCATTAGGAATATTATTCCACTCATCTCGAAGTGACACAGTAATCTTTTTATTATTCAACTTAATAATTACCCCATCTACATTATTTTCTATTTAAAAGCATCTTTAATCTAATTAAGACAACAAGAATTCAAATTAACTCAAAACCATAAGCAATAAACAGATAAATATATTGTTATCCAAAAATGTCCGTTATATAACGTTTCATGTCAATACATTTTTACAAAATTTATATTTATTAACTAAGTTTTAGTACATATTTTCTAGTTAAATGAATTAACAATTATCTGTGTAAAAAAATTAATTCAATGAATTAATTACACAGATATAATTTTCTTCAACCGATTGCTTCGAGCTAAAAATATTTTTTTATTTAATTATTAAAATGTACAAAAAGATGCCAAAGTTTAAGAGGGCTATGAAAATGGATATTATCTAAAAATATCAGAAGCATCTCTTTGTACTGACACCTCATAATTTAACAGGAGAATCTGTAAAAGCAGTCGTGTCCTGGTATCTTGTTGTCTGATGATATATCTTCAAGGTTTTGTTTATTTTTATTTGTATATGCAATACTTTTATATTTCATATATTGAACGATCGTATATTTTTAACATAAAAAAATATACTTTTATTAAATACAAATATTGGTAATATGATATTTAGAATGCTTGTTATAAAATTAAAAAACTATACACTTAAGGTAAAAGAAATTTAAATGAGGTAATCATGGAAGACTTGTACCACATGACTGTTTTGTATTTAAATTAGAAAAAGTTAACTTTGTAGAGGATATATTAGATTATTACCAATGAAGTTCCATTACAGACCGACAGGGCTGAAAAATAAAATTTATGTTAAGAAACTGGAGGCCCCTGTTTTTTTGTTTAGATTTAATGTTGTTGTGTTAAATATAATGATGATGGGCAATGATTTGACAGCATAAAAATATAAAGATAAACTACTGAATAACCGTCCTTTATCCTTGGAATTTATTTGACCAGTATCTGATTGGAAAAGAGAAGCCCACTTCACAAAATTCTAATAATGCACCGAAACACACTATATTTGCCACTTCAATACAAAACGAATTCATTACTTCAATTCAAGTGCATGTTTCTTTTTCTTTTCGCGCCCCCTAATTACATGTTTTAATTTTTAAAGGTGATTGACAATTAAAATAATTGCGTTAATTTATATTTAAAGTTTGAGAACGAATGTTAATTTTGCATAAAATTATAAGAATTAAAAAGATATTTCATCCTTTCTATTTTTATCGTTTTTGTTTAAGATGAGCATAGGAGAAAGAGTAGAAAGTGTGTACATATTTTCTAACCATACATTTATTGAATATGATACATGGTTATATACAATGAACAAATGGAAAACAATAATAGAAAGGAGAAATCAAAATGAAATAGAATTAAGCAAAAAAAAACAACCTATAACTTCCCAACTTACATTTGACTTCCCTACCATATCTTATGCTCCAAATATACTTAGACTTTATTAATTGAGATGAATTGAAAAGCCTTTTGTAATCTTTCCTTTGCTTACAAAAGGCTGTTTTGTTTCGTTCTAAGTGGTATCATAGAAAGGGTCATCCAAAAAGATGCTTCTGTCAAGACTCCAAAGACACATAAATACAGAAACTGAAATTTTGGAGCTCCATAACTCTGCTTCCATCTAACCGATGACCTCCTCGTTTAATCCTTCGATGAACTCAACCTGCATAAAAATATATCTCAGACACGAACTTTAACTTATTAGAACATGACAATGTGTTATTAATCGAGATTTAAGAAGAGCAATCAAACGTTAATAAATAGTATTTACCCAGAATTCGTCTTCATATTCTTCTGTTGTCGAAGTTGAAGAAAGTGATTTCGGAATCTCGCTGATTTCGTCGTTGCGAGCGAATCTGCCACGTATGCGGGTTCGATTGTCGGCTAGCGTCTTTCGGCATGCATACTGGTTTTGGTTGGTACCACAATAAAAAACAACACATTCAGACCCTTTTCTTTTTCAATTCTATTCTTTATCATTTTCTTCTCTTAATCATGCATTCGTATATATTTCCCTCTAAATTCCTCCGCATCTTTCATAAACTAATGCACCATTCTCATTCTTGTCTTTCAATTATTAGCACTAATCGAACAGTCAAATACACGTCAAAATAAAAATTAAAAAAGCAAAAACATATTTATCTCCAAACAAACACTACTGTCTTCTGTACCTTGATAATCTTGTTGAACTTCCTCTGGCTTCTCTTCGCTCTGTATTTAGAGATTTTTTCTTTTCTTTCTTCGGCACTGTAACGCCCCACTTTGAAGTATGCTTCCTCCAACAAGGGGCTCTCCACTTGAGACATATCTGTTGCTTTCGTGTTCTGAACAGAAACTAAAACGAAGTTTAATAATAAAAATAAAATAAATATGTTCTATTTGCTGTCTTGGTAATTAACCTTCGAAAGACAATCATGACGATATTAATCACAAACGAAGATAAGTACTACATTAAAAATAAAGTTAATAAATTTAAGAAGTGGGTTTGTTACTGAACCTGTAAATCTCCAGTACTGTACACCCTCCTCATTTGTCCCGTGAAGAAACTGTTTTCGGGGGAAATCAGAGCATGCAATTGAAAATTTGGGGAATCCATGAGAGTGTCGGGGTGAGGTTCAAAGGGGAAACCTGGCTTCACCCCGAAAGAGTTACAGCTGAAGCTCCTTTGTATTACCTTCGATGCACTATCAGAAGAAGCATGAAAAGTTTGAGAAAGAAAGTGCTGATTGCAGGAGTAATCCACACCCATTTGGAACTCCTCACCTGTCACTTCGGAGCCATGCAAAGCAGAGAAATTTCTAAACTCAGACTTTATATTTGAGCCATTTGATAGAGGCTGCGCCAGGTTAGCATGACAGAGGCTCTGGTTTTGCTGAGGAGAATAAGAGGAAAAAGAAGGGTGAAGAGAATTGTTAAAATTCCCTTTAGCCACATCGTGAACCGGAGAGGCTATGAGGAAAGGGAAGGAATAAGGATCAGAGGAAAACATAAGATTTCCATCTGCTTCATAGGAGACCATGTTGTCTGTGTCTGAATGTCTGGGGAAAGGAATGTCAAAAGTATAAAGATCAGAAGACATTGAAATTAACAGTATTCTACCCTGAGTCCTCTACAACTGAAGGAAAGTTCTAGGTTTCTTGACTCAATGAAAAAATGAAAGTGATAAAGCTTTTGTGTTTGTTTATGCGAAGCCGCAAAGCTCTGACTTATTTAATGGAGGGCCTGCACTACAGAAACAACACAATTCCAAATTCATTACTAACTCTTCTCTCTCTCTCTCTCTCTCTCTCTCTCTCTCTCATGGCATGACACAGAGAGAGACAACGAGTGCGTTTGTTTGAGTTCATGCTTCTCTTTGTTCGTTCCCTATAAAAATATGATTTTCTCCCAATGTTGCCCTTATACTTTTGTAAGAGTGAATGTTACGGAAATATTACTGTTTAAAAGTAATTGATTTTGATAGATTATTTTAGAAATATGTTACAAATAATTACTTCTTTCAAGTATAGGAAATAAAACACTACAAATTAGATTTAATTTCTGATGTAGTAATTGAATTTCATAAGAAAATAAAATTGTTTTTGTTATAAATTATATAAAAAATTGAAATTTATAAAAAAAAAATTGATTCCTTCAAATTGCATAATTTAATATTTTTCTTTTATGTTATTGGTGTGTTTTCAGTTCAGTTAAAACTCATTAGTTCATTCAGCCGAAATAATTATGAAAAGAATAATATTATAGTCGAAGTCAATTTCAATCTTAATTGAAATATCTTAATAAAATTTAATTGATGATTATTTTTGACCAACATTGATAAAAAAAAAAGTAATCATCAATTTAAAATTATTTTACTTGCTGAAGTGTGAAAAGAATAATATGGAAAATCAATGGTTAATAAAAAAATATATTATTTTTTTAATATAATCGGATGGCTCTATTTTCTTAAAATCAAACCTAAAACTTGAATAAAATTTATTTAACTTATAATTATAGAAGGTCCAGACCAACATGGTTTTCCCTCTTTACTTTTATTGAGATCCAATGAACAATCAAACCTAGAAAACAAATTATTTATTCCACTCTTAAAGATTTTATTATTCCATTGTTCGAGCATCCAAATAGAAATGATGATTGAGTAGGAAAAACATTTGATAATACGCAGAAAAAAATGGTCAATATTATTTAAACTATTTTTTATAGCAGAAGCAGTCATTTCCAATCATTGATATACGACTTAAACGCACTGTTAACAGAACCTTAAACTTAATTAACCACAAAAATACTTGGTGGACGGGCCCAACCGAACTACCCAACTTAGAGTTTTTAATTCTTATTGTGAACTAATGTGGTTAAATCCTTTTAATTTTTTTATCGAAATATTTTTCAATGAACTTAAGCGGCGCTTCCTTTTTTTCTCGTTTCCACATTTTTCTATTTCAAATTTTTAAAATGGAAAACATCATAGTATTACGTATATTAATTTTTTTAATGATTTAAAACATCATAGTATTTACTTTCAGGAAATTTTGGTGTTAAATAAAATAAAATAAAAATGTATTGAATACGGTAATCTTTAAAAAACCTGGTTAAAGTGTTTTTCTTCGTAAAAGTTGTGTTTTGTTTTGTACTAAATCTTACTCTTTGGGTTTTCCTCTATTACGACAGGTATAAGGAGTCAACTTACGTACGAGTCAAGAATGAGCCAATTGGTGATCACTTCAAAACTTAAAAGCAAAATAATGGTAGCATTGTTTTTAACGTTGAAACTTCTCACGAAGACTTGTTCTCAGTTGCGTTGTGTTGGGTCTTCGTTTCCTTATTTATTGTGGTTGGTTAGACTAGGTTGATGATCGGTGAGGCGAGGTGAAGCAGAGGAAGAAAATGGCATCGCAGCAGCATATCGAGAAGATGCAGCTTCGCCAGAACTTCCGCAATTTCTGGCACACTGATCTATTCACTACCATTCAAGCTGACACTCCTTGTAAGTTCTATCTTCCACCAACATATTCGCAAACACATCATATGCTCTCCTCACGTATTCGTTCTCCATATATGCAGATTGCTGCTTTGCTCTCTGGTGGTAAGTCTTCTCTTCCAAATGTTTCCAATTTTTCAGTCATGGGTCAACGTTGACTTGTGTTCACATATCCTCATCATCAAATTGCCGCTCTCTTTCTTGGATCCTATTTTGCTCCAATTCCTTGCCAGTTGAATCATACAATTATAGTTCTTTCTTAATGTATCTATTTCATGGGGGTAATCTAATTTGCATTTGTCCAATTATAGTGCACCGTGTGTATCATATCTGCTGCGTAAACGAGCTCTTTATGATGATATGTCAAGGTAATAATTTATTCAGTTTAAGTTTCCCTAACTTTTCAATCTGGATTATGTGGTTTTATGGTTTTGTTTTGCTTGCTCCAGATACACATGTTGTGCTGGTTACATGCCCTGCAGCGGTCGCTGTGGAGAAAGCAAATTTCCTGAACTCTGCCTCGCTGTGGAGGTATATACCATTGTTCACATCTCTTGCTTCCTTTTGAAAAATTTACATCTGAATTAATTTGCCTCCGAATGAATAATGATTTCTCTGTTATCAGAAATCTGATTGATGAATTAAGAATGCCTTCCTTTTCTATTGCTATGCCAATTAAGGTCAATCTCCTTTTGTTTTTCGACTTCCTTGACTTGGTGAACGTTGACTTGTAGTTCATTTATATTTTACCTTTCTTCTTACTGGGTTGTCTGGTTTCTAAGTCACTCTACATGTATTTTCTGTGCTTATTTACAAGGCCTTTTTCTGCTACATTTTACATGTATTATCTCGTTCACTTTTCAGGTTGTCTGCTGTTTTGGAAATTCAGTGGCTTCAACTCGGTTTATGTTACAAGATGAATTTAACATTCAAACTACGCAGTGTGATAATTGCATCATTGTATAATCTCTCTGCCTCTCTTTCACACACAAACTAAAATATACTACTCACAGTGTCTCATTTATGATACTTTGTTAACTGATTTTGTAATTCATTCAGGGTTTCATGTTTTGCCTTCAACAACTAGCCTGCATATTTTCTATCATTGCTTGTATTGTGGGAAATAGTGAACTTCGAGAGGCTTCCCAACTACTATCCTGCTTGGCTGACTTTGTCTACTGCACGTAAGACTTCTCTTTGTGCAGCCTTTCTCTCCTCTTTGATTGTGCAGTTTATAGCGAAATTTATTGCTAATTTATGCGTATCTTTTGGAATCTTGTAGGGTGTGTGCCTGCATGCAGGTAAAATTGACATCTATAACTCATAAATCGTCAATAATTTAGTTGTAAGTGTTTAGAAATTACAGCATAAATGGAATTTACTTGCAGACTCAGCATAAGATTGAAATGGACAAGCGTGATGGAAAATTTGGACCCCAACCAGCAATGGGCGTTCCCAGTGCTCAACAAATGTCACGTTTTGATCAGGCAGTTCCTCCTTTTGTTGGGTATTCACATGCCTAAGAACGCTTCCTCCTTCTCCTTAAAGAATGATTTATTCTTGGGTTGCATTTCCATCAACTTCTTTTATTCATGTGAACACATTGAGTAAATCCTCGTTTAGTTTCTGAATTTTTAAAACGGTTTTATTATCTGATTATGTTAGTCTTGAAAGTCTCATGTCTATTAGAAATATCATTACTGTTAATTTTATTATAAGACTGATTTAGACTCATTTTTTTTTTAATGTGTTATTATAGTCATAGTCATTACTTATACCATTTATAATAAATGTTTAATATCAAATTCAAAAACTTTAGAAAGTACAAACGTAAATATAAAGTCTTCTCATCCCATAAAAATAAATAAGTCAAGCAATTCGCATACAGGTAAAATTGTTTTTTTCAAAGATTTTATAGAATGTCATTTTAAATTCGCTTGTATATGGTTTACTAATTGCTCATTAATACTCATTAACAGTATTTTGACACGTAAAAATTTTTACACTCATTTAATATTATTCTTATTTATTTTTCATTTCTTTTTTTTTACAAATGTAAAAAATTATTTTTTTATGACTATTTTATCATGTTAAATGATTGCGAAACAGTGTCAAACAAGATTTTTCCTTTCCGATAACATCTCGTTATTTTTTTCTTGTTTTAGACGGTTTTACTTGTTATTCTTGCTAATAGATACTTCAAAATAATGGTTTTATTATTATCAGAACAATTTCTTAACATATAAATTATAGAAAAAATTAACTACTACATTGTTTGTATGCTTTTAATAATAATAGATTTTTTTATTAAATATTTTTATTTCATTGATGTGTCCTAAAGACACTTATCAGTATTTTTATTTATTTTTATTACTTTTATGCGGATGTAGAGATAAGAAGATATTTCAGCTGGGAATATTCTTTTTATTTTTTGGAGATAACGAAATGCCTTATTACTATCTTGACAAAGTTTCTAAAAGGTTTTCTTTCACAAATAACTGTTTTTTTCTTTCTTTTATAATTGGTCCATTCCTTTGAGTATTTCTATTTCTACCTCTCCACATTTCTTCATGTACTTTTACACTCCAAGAATAATCTTCTTTAATAAATTTCAAATTCTAATAATTTTTTAACAAATTTTGAAATCGATATTCTTCAACGAATATGTTTTGAAAATCGATGAAAAAGAATTTTTTAATAAATTTCAAGATCTTTTTTGAAAAATTTAACCGATTTTAAAATTTATTGAAAGCTTGAAAAATCTATTTTGAAATCCGTTAAGGAAAAGAAATGACATATAGGATTTTTTAAAATACAAGTGATTTTGAAAAATTTTTAAAAGTATAAAGATACAGAAAAAAAATTGTGGAGTGGTGTAAGGAAAAACACTCCATTCATTTTTGTGGATCCCAGTAGAGTATCAGCCCAGCAAGATCAAATATTTGATTTATTTGTTTATTCCTTTTAGCCATAATTCACACTTTACGCAATCAAATTATTCTATAAATTTCAAAAATATTCTATTTAAATAACACATTTTATTGAAAAATTTAAATTCTTTTACAAAATAAACTATCCTCTAAAAAATTTTCATCCTATAAATATATTCTCAAAAACTTATTCTTCGAATAACTTATGCCACTGTTTACTATTATCGACGCTGTTTATTTTTATTTTTTACATTTGACTAAGTAATGAATGAGAAACTCAAAATTTAATCTATCATTCTTCAGACAAGCGAAATAGATGTTACTTTTGGATAGAAAAAACACGAATTACAAATCTAAAAAGAAGTACAAATTAATTAAACATTGAAAATAGGGAAAAGGATCTATCGCCGCAATGACAGTAAAAACACGACCATGTCGTCTTTTATGTAATATGGTATGTTTATGTTCAAAATTAATGATGTGTTGGAGTCGAAAAAGGTACAAGCTTTGTCTGATTTCCATGGAGGTAAAACCGATAAAGGAGCAGACGACTAGCAGTGTGATACAGTTCTTGTACGCAATACATCAAAACCGGAATTCGTTAGCAATAAAAGATCGCAAATCTAAGCACTGGGTTGATGGTGGTAAATGCTACTAAAATAATTAAAAGGGATATATCTAATTAACAACAGTTATGAGCTTTGGATTTTGTTTGAAGTTGCGTATATAATATGTACAAGAGAAAGATGGCGAAGAAGAGGGTTAACATCCATGCATCCTTAAATGTTGGAAAAAGAAAAAGGAACAGTGACGGTTTCATTCATCGTTGTAGTAGAATTGAGGGATTCCTGAAGCAGCCCACAGTCTATCATTGAAGGCAGCTTGCATATGGTGGGGTATGAAGGGCGTCCGACAGAGGGGACACGTTCTCTGATCGTACCCCATCCAACGGTCCAGACAACCTCTGTGGAATATGTGGCGGCAGTTCGTCAGCCGTCTGATCTCGTCGTCTCCCTCGAACTCGTACAGACACACAGCGCAACTCTCCGCCGCCTCCCCCTCCGCCCCCGCCATCTCCGAGAACTTCACCACCGGCAGGATTTCCCGGATCAGCACCGCCGACACCGACTGCAATTCCGGCAGCCTCTCGGGCCACGCAATGTCGGGTTCGAAGAAATCGTGGAAGCCCATGTAGCACAAGAGGATGGTGAGGAGTTTTCTGATGAGGCCCAATACGGATAGCAGATGAAGAAGCACCTTGGGTAGCACCCATTCTGTGTACCCCACTGGAAATCCCATGTTTTTGAGTCACAGGCAGAAGTATCTGGAGATGAAAATATTGGTGTGAGGAAGAAGCAAGAGGTGACAGTTTGGTTTTGATGGAGGCGTTAAATAGATGGGTTATTGGAGGGGTGAGATTTTGATGTTGAAATACCGAAATTGGGGTTTGGTTTTGTTGAAAATGGCAGGCATGGAGCATGGAGCATGGAGATGAGATGAAATGGGACAATATTTTGATCATAAAGTAATGACCCGAAAAGCATGTACAGTACTGTGCTTTATGCTACCTTTAACTGCTGTCTTATTCGTTGGTTTCTCCTGTTATTTTAATCCTTCCTTCTCTCTCTTCCTTGAATCATTGTTCTACTAAATACAGGCAACCAAATATTCTTATCGATTCTCTGCACCCAACTCACTCCATTTCACGTTCTCCTGCTCCTCCCCCACTTCGAATCAAAATACTCGCAGGATTTTTTCTTTTAAAGGTACGAAAATTTTGGTACTAATAAGTTCTAAACAAGATCACCAATTTAAATCAGATCCCTTGTGTCCATTTAAACAGTAGATGAAGGAAAACAAAACAACTGGCAAAATAAATGAACAAGTTATGCTGTGGATAAGTTTTGAAAGAACTCATATCCCG
This sequence comes from Vigna umbellata, assembly GCF_029865625.1. NCBI lineage: Eukaryota > Viridiplantae > Streptophyta > Magnoliopsida > Fabales > Fabaceae > Vigna > Vigna umbellata. Next base: position 11,163,363 of record NC_142174.1, on the reverse strand, counting down.
GTGTCAGCACTTGTAATTACTTATGAAACAACTGTGTTAGCTCATGAATTGACGTGTCATTAAATATCTCAGAACTTTTTTTATCAGCAAATATCTTAACATGTCCTCAAAAGGGATTATTGTGTATCAACAAGTCCAGCTTAAATAAAATATAGGCAGACGAGTGAAAATTCAATCATGGCTGGTAACTACTGTAAATACCATGACTGGACCGGAGCAGTAACAGAATCACAGCTGCCATAATCTCAATAACAAATTGTTCATGATGACAACAAGATTTTCTCCTAAAACCTTGGAACGATGCCTTCTGTCTATAATTTTTTTTGGAGTACATTACTCTGTAATCTCAACCGGTCAACTTTGGTCATATGCATTGGGGAGTGTATAACTAATGACTCAAAACCCCACTGATTGAATTGGGCAATACGTTGGAGCATTAATTTTTTGAGCAGAAAATTTCAAAAAGGTTCTTCTGTGGAAAACAACGACTTGGATGCTATATCGTTACACTTAAAATATCTTCTTGCGCACATTAATTTGGTGTCAGAGTATAGGACATGGAAGTTGTAATTAATTTCCAGATAAGATCATTTAACCTTCTGAGTGTTTGACTGTCAATTTCGATCCTCTGACAGATGAAATTTGTCATTACTACTGCCATCTGCCTTGCCACTCGAGAAGAAAATAGAGAGTGGTGGCGATGAGTTGAATCAACCGAAGAATGGTAAAGGAACAACATTTGACATGCTTTGAGACATGCCTCTCTCTCTTTCAAAAAGATTATCCCTCAAACTTTCTCTTTTTATTCAATCATTTACCATTTTTTCGTGTTTTTAGCAAAAAGGAAAGAACTCTGTCCCCAATCACTTTATCCTTTTCTTTAACTCGTAGTTGTAGCATCTTAAATATCATAATGTGAATTTGGACTTTGGCTTTTCTGCAGAACCACACGTAGTGTACAACATCTAAGAAAGAAGAGTACTTTATTCAAACCCTTTGTTCGAAGACTATTCCAGAGTAGAGAAGACCGTGAAGACGCCCAAGATACCATCAACTACCACTCCATGGATAAATGCATGACATGACACTTTTTTACATTAACTCCTGCTGCCAAATGAAAATTCTAGTTACACAATTATTCTATCAGTCTCCAAGAAAACTTACAAAACTGTGATTCATCGATTGCATTAGAAAAAAGTTAAAAATTTGTGACATAACAATAAGATGTACTAGAGAAGACTAAAATAATAGTACCGAAGAATCAAATTGAAGGGCAATATAAAAGTAGGCTACCCCTATAGTAGTAATAAATGGTAGGTTGCATAGGGGTCCATGACTTAGGCTTATTTCTGTATGCGTTTAAAGCATGTTTCAGAATTGCAAGTAGCGTTAAATTTTAGGTAGAAATAGATTGATGGGAAGTTCACTTACCAGCAAAACCCGTGAACTCATCAATATTACCTTTTTGCCATTTTCAATAACATAATTATAACCACAACAGGATTATTCTCCGCCTTCATGAGTTATAGCGAAATGCAAATAATTTAAATTAAATACTGTTCCAGTAAAAGAGTGTACAGATCTTAACTGAAAAACATACATGATATAATTTTTGTGAGAAAAACTAGAAAAAGTGTGTTTGATTGGTAACATAATGTAGGGGAGAGAGATATGATTGAGGGAGATGGGCACATGAAGGAGGCAGAATGGGCTGGAAGCAATGGAGGAGAAGAAGAGAAAAGAAGAGAAGAGAAGAAGAATTTGTTTTGTTGAGTTTGGTTTGGTTTAGTTTAGGTTAGGGCAGCAGTGAGTGAGGAGGCACAAGAGAGACAGAGAGACAGGCAATGGCATGAGCAACGCCAAACACTCCCTATTCCTAATCTCTTCTGACATCTTGTCTGATGCATCCAAGACACTATTGGTCCCCATTCATTGTTCCTCAATGCCATAAATAAATTAATCACACTCTTACTTTCACTAACACTTCTCTCGTTCCTTCTTCTCACTCTTTCTTTACTTTTCCCTTATTTTATCAAAACCAAGCTTTCACATTTATACTATCAATTAACAACTTTTTATATTAATAATAATAATAACATTTTAAATTAATCAATAATATGTAATTGTCAAATAATTAAATACTCTTTTATGAAATAATTTTTCCACTAATTTTACACACACCTTTCGCCCAGTTTGAATTAATTTGGAGTCTGTAACAGTAGCAGTGGAGCTCTTGAGCAACCGGGTTAAGACCGGAACCCGCCACCAATCTCATTCCCTTTTGGACTGTTGTTGCATACACATTAACATTATAGTTTTCGGGGTTAGGATACCAACAAAAAATAAACCAGATGAATATAAATTTATATACACATAAAATATAAGAGACTTTTTTGAATGGTATCAAAAATAAATTCATAAGAATTTAACTTAAAACGGACAATATCTTACCAATATAAAAATTTATGTGTATATTGAACCTTTCATACTCAGTACATCCCTCCATGGTAAGGTGAAACTCTGATAGGTGGTCTGTGAGAGATAGATGGAGAACCATAATCCTTTATTTGAGAAGAAGATAATTAAAATACAAACAAAGCCCCTGATAGAATAAAACATAGATATAAGTTTATATACACATAAGATATTCTTCTTTTTAAGAGATATAATATCTTACCAGTGTAGAAATTGTGTGTGTATGTTAAACATCCGTACAATAGGTTCTTATTTTCTACAAGTTAATAAAACATTTTTTTCTAAATTATTCATGATTAAGTGTATAAATACTTTTACAAAATATTAATATATCAAGTTGTATCTCTTCCTATCTTTCTATTAAAATATATTATCGTTAAAGTTTTTTTAATAAATAATATTATCAAAATGTTTTTTTCTTCGTCATATTCTCTTTTAAATTTTTTAATATTATGTACGCTTTTACAAATATACATATATTGCTTTTAAATAAGAGTTATTATGACTAAATTGTTCTAGTACGTATGATAATTTTACATAGTTCAGTTGAGATTAAAGATGACTCCTCTATATATTCTTTTCCAAGCTCTTTAGTTAAAGTTTAAGAGGAATCGCTTTTAAAATCACTTTTCCGTTTTCTCATTCGAGATTATGAGATTGAAAGTTATTTTTGGAACATATTTTACATCATCACAAACAATTTCAATATTATAACTTTAAATATATTGAAATAATACTTATAAAGTTAATTATCACATTTGAGATATTATTCATTTTTTATTCTTAAAAGAAAATCTTAGATAATTAAGAGATTAAGGTGTATTTTTTTATTTATTTTAAAGCATACGGTTTTTACTTTAATACTTAAAAAATATGTATCATTTTTTTATTATTTTTATATTTCTTTATAAATTCTAAAATAATTCTTATTGGAAAAAAATTATTGATTGCAAGACTATTTATTTATATTTTTTTCAAAACAACATGTTAATAATTATATTATTTTTATTGTTGGTTATTACATTTATCAAAGTCTCATGAGTAGTATAAATAAAAGAATAATGAAAACTACTGTAAAAAAATGAAGTGTTTATTTGATAGTTGACTACACAACTTAATTACTTTTTTGAATGGTTTGTTCCTCTCAAAAAAAAAATGCATTGGACGGTTTTTGTAAAAAGGTTCCAAGTATTTATGGATGTAGGTAAGGAAATATTGAATCATATTACATCTATATTTATAGTTTTATTTATGCTTCTCGGTGTACATCAACATAAATTAATTATTTTCTAATTATTCTCAACATTTTAAAAAGATTTTTTTATGGTAAATTTTATTCTCATTAATAGAAATTTATATAGTGGGAGATGGAAATATAACCTTGAGTAACTTTTAATTGGGCTGATGCATTAGACTTTGATATATAAATAATACAAGAAAGAAAAAAAAAACTCAAACTATAGTGAAAAACAAAGATAGAAGCCACACAAAGTTAAAGAAAAAATAGGATAGAGAATTAGAAACTAACAAGACACACCAAAAAGTGTAGAAAGAAAAAAAGAAGACGAAGAGAGAACATATGGGAAGAAATTAGGATATCAAATGGATAAATAATAATTTCATAAATTAACCGTAAAAGAAACTTGTTAAATTAATTGTATTCTAGTTAAAATATTAATTTGAAGATATTTAATTTTCAAAATTATTCGTTAGTAAATTAAATTTTAAATTTTAACATAAGATACAATTTCATGTTTATATATTTCAGGAAATAAAAAAGTTATATAAATTACTCATCTTAACAAGTGCTATATCTCACAGTTAAATAAGTGAAATTATATATTTTAATATCAGAAAAGAAAATAATACAATATTTGTGCTTGTGGAAATTAATCGTAATTTACTAAAATAAAATTTTAATCTAAATGTACATAACTATAAACATATTCAGTATTACATAAAATATAAAGTTTCAGTGTTTTGAGTTAGTTTTAATAACTGAACTTTTACATTGCCAAAGATTTAAGAATTACTTTAATATATAAGTCTCAAACAATTATTGAACAAATAAAAATACACGATGATTTAGAACTAAATTAATAAAATTATTGACTTGTTTTGACTGTAATTAAATTGTATTAGAAACTTAGGGTGGCATATGGCAGTACAGTAGGCATATGATGAGTTTGCAGGAAGAGCAAAAGCAGCAGCCTTTAATAGTTAATTTCCCACTAATTACGTTCGTAGGTATTTATTAATTTGATTCTGACTTACCTGTGATTAATGACATTGTTAAGTTATTGATGCCAAAACCTTGAGTTTAATTTCAGAAGCTGTCTGCCACTATAGTTAAAGTAAGAAGTTGGAAGCAAAATTGTCACTCACGTCTTTAATACATGCGCTTTCTCCTTTCTCCGTATCATTTGTCCTCTCGTACTTTTATAAATATATATTTCCAACACTAATCAAACATAATAATTATTTTAATCTCGTTTTAATTACACTTGTATAGTATCTTCTGATTAATAAGTTGGTCGAACGATTAATCCATCAGTCAACAAGGTGACTTTTTCGATCAAGACGATATTTTTATCAGAAAAACTCAACAATCAAACAGAAATAATTTAAGGTAGACAATCATTTTAATTAATTATCTTTCAAGGTTGGTGGAGTTTAGATTATAATGAAAAATTACAAAAAATTATAAATAAAAGTACAAAATAAGGTGGTAGATTCTTCTTTAATTGTATTTATTATTATTTTTTCTAAAATCAAACTAATTTTAAACTTGCAATCGGTATTGACGAACAATAGTTAAACTTGAAAAATGAATATTGGACAACTGATTACCGAAACAACATTCTTTAAGTTTGTCATATCACTTAAAAATATAATTTTGTTTTATCTATTGTTTATAAGAATTACTACGAGAGAGTTAAAAACGTAAAAAAAATTGATGAATTGGACATCTCAAAATTATATTTATAAATATTTAACAAAAATATTATTATGTAATATTTAATTGTTTTTAATCATATTATAAATCTTCTAATAACACACAAGTGTTCAAATTTTTCATAAAGTTAATAAATAAGTAATTTTAGTAAATGAACTCTTAAGTTTTATAATAATATTGTTGGACTTTTTTCTTGTAGTTAAGATTTTGGTGAAGATGAACTTAAGAAGCAACCATAAGAAGGTAAGAGATAAGCATAAAAATGTTCATAAGACATTCTACGACCTAGTAAGATCTAGCACATTAAGATAAGATTGAATAATTAAAAGGGTGGTGTGAGATGATAGAGTGAAAAACAAGTACCTAACCCAAAATGTCCTTTCTATTGATTTTAGCTATATATGGTACTATCTATAAAAATAAAGGCTATATAGCCTCTGCTCATAACTTTCATCTATCTGAGAGCTCAGACCACTACAATATACCAAATTCAAATACTTAACCATTCAACCACTTCTGACAATGACGTGGCTCCACTTCGTCCATCCGATCCCCATATAGAAATAACTCTCATGTATTGCTATTGCTACAAATAGTACATCTAATTTAATATTTCTTATCATCTTTTTTCTTAACTACAAACATGTCTCTCATGATCACTTTACCTATGTCAAGCTTTAAAATTAGGAAAATATGTTGTACATTTTTTGTTTTTGGAGAAATATATATATAAATATTATATACATCTGAAGACATTTGGAAGTGGGAAAAACAGCTAACTAATATGTAGCAGTGTGATGCAGTAAGTGGTGGTGTGCAAAGTGCAAAGTGCAAAGTGCAAAGTTATCTAGAAGTGAGATTTTGATAGCATAAAGGGTTGAAAAGACAAAAGGCAAAATAGGGTGTTGTTTCAGCCACTTCAAACTGCTTTTGATTCTCAGCCTCTGCAGTAAGGTCTCCCATGTCACCATCTTCTATCAACTCTGCAACACTCTTTTTATTAGATACTAATCACAAATCGGATTCTTTTTTTCAAAATATATCTTTTACGCTTAAATGCTTACTTCGTCCTTGTTAAGATGTAAATTTTTTTTCAGTATCCAGTTTTAAAAATAAAGACATTGGGTCATGTTATGAAAAATGTATGAATATGATCCTATTCATTAAGTTGACAGCAACGACGTTGAGTCCATACTGATGTGGTTGTACTTTTTTTCTTTTCTATTATGTTATTCAGCTTTTTCTATCTCTTGTTCAGCTTTTTCTTTAATGATTTATTGAACTTGTTCTTTCTTTCTAGACTTTATTCATATATTTTTCATAACATAGGGATCCAATGTCTTCAATTTTAAATCCTGGTAGTAAACAGAAATTCATCTCTGAGAACGAAGTAAGCATTTAAGTCATCTTTTTAACAATTAACTTTGTTCGTTATTTAAAATATATATTTTTCTTATCTTAAATTTATCTTTATTATCAATACATTTTATTTTACAATATTTCAGCCATTATTTATTAATAAAGCGTACTTGTTCATAGTATTGTACCTATTCATAGTGTTGAATAGAGACAAACAAAAATTAATTTAATTTTGCATAAAACTTTATTAAATATTTTGACATAAATTATCACCGATCTCTTAGAACAGGTCTTAAGATAGAGATTAGCAGGATTATATATTTATACAACTGTTTTATGATATTTATTAATCTAAATTTTCTACAGTGTGGATGGGTACGATAGAATATTATGATTTCTTATTTGTTCAATAATGAAGATATAATAGTATTATCTTGGTATGTATTATATATACTTTACTTTCTTGGGTATGTATACATTTTTTTAACGAGGTTTCATCAAATGAAAAGATAAATCTTAAATTTTCAAAATTTGTTATTGTTTACACAAAAATGATTTATTTTTGTTCCCTCCTGTAAAATATAACAAATGTCCAATTTGTATCAGTTTCCACAAGAAATCCTCTTATTTATTGGATATAAGTATAATTGTTGATAATATTCGATTTAAAAATTACGAGAGCATAAGAGGTATTCGTATCTTTATATCTGTTATAAAAACCATTCTCATACTTCTCATTTTAAATTATTAAAATATATTTAATTTATTAGATAATTTAAAAATTTATATTTATATTTTCATTTAAATTTATAACTTATTTATAAGAGAAACATTTATTATTTTTATTTTTCTGTAATTATTTGACCTTAATATAATTATTATTTGATATTTCTATTTAATATTTATATATTTATTATAATTTTTTTAACATTTGATTACGAAGAAAAGAAATACACATCCTTTTAAACTTAGATAACTAATTATATCATGCTTTTAAATATTTTATAAAAATTATTTAATTAATATTTGGAATATAAATAGATAAATACGAGTTATATAAAACAAAAAAATTATATCTCATAAATATAAAGGTGAAAATTAATTTTTACTTAAAAATAAAAATGGAATAATAGTGTGGCAGTCCCACCCAGCCGTTGCCATCCCCAATCTCATAACTTGGAGGACTTGAAAAAAAATAATAAGAAAAAAAAATACTATTTTAGAGTTTATGGCATATTTAATGTACAGATTGACCTGAATGATTGGCCCAAGACCACAAAGGTCAACGGGGAAGCCCAAGACCACAAAGCTCCACGGGGAAGCCCATGCCCGCCACCCTTGTCCATAGTTTTTTAATTGGGTTTAATTTCAAAAGTGCTTCTTGATGATATCGGGATGTAGCTTATGGTAGAGTGCTTGAAATGAAAACTAGCCTTAATTTTAAAACATGATTGTAATTACCACCGTGAGGATATGTTGATATTTTCTTTTAATTCTCCCATTTGTTCAATTAATGATGTTTTTTTTAACTCTCTCATTTATAGGAAATATGGCAGTATAATTAGTTTGGTGAATTATATTATTGAATTAATAAAAAGTTTCAAATATGAAAATCATACATTAAAATAGTAAAAACAAAAAACTAATTTTTTTATTGTACTATACATGAACTTAAAACTTTTAAGAAAATTTATCAACGCATCATTAAAAAAACCTTGATGAAAAAAATCAAGAAAAAACTAAGCATGTTTGTTGATGGTAATAATAGATTGAGGGTTATTTGGGTAGACCAAAAACTATTTCTGGAAACTGGGCTAGATTTAACTTAGACTCACTTTTATGTATTTTTTATTAGTTAAGGAAACATTTACTAATTTTATTTTACTTTATTTGCTCACTAATGTTAAATACCAGAGTGAAATATGTATTTTAGATTCAAATATTAAACTGATGTCTTGTAAATTGTGAGGTTAGAAATTAAAGTAATTTGCGCGTGATTTACTCAAAATGACAGTACATAAAAGATTAACATGCATGGTTAATGGCTACATGAAAATTAAAACAAACTTGTGTTATAGATCATAAAAAATAATCTTGAATATAATAGCAAAAGGGGATGTAGCTCAGATGGTAGAGCGCTCGCTTAGCATGCGAGAGGTACGGGGATCGATACCCCGCATCTCCATGTTGTTGAAGTACATTTTTTTTGCCTTTTTATTATGATAATCATTTTCATATGTTGAAGATAATATAGCAGAACTACCCTGTAACAGGTTCTTTTTTCGTAAACAATCATCCATACGAGGATGTCTTGTTTGTTTGAAAGCTTACTAAAAAGCACGTTTGGTACCACGATATAAGTTTCAAAATGCAACAGGAAAAAAAATAATACAAAGTTCCGTGATTGTGTATAAGAGGAAGGTGTTCGATCGTACAATATCAGATTTTAGTTATTTTGGAAATGACGATGGATGCACTAAAGATTCTGGGTTTATGCAGTGATCAAGAGTAAAGACTCGTGGAAAAGAGTAGTCATGATTTTTACTTGAGAATTGCATCTGATGCCGCAGATAATGGAGTCAACTTAGGCAACAAAACATTTGTTATACCATCTATACTCGCCTACTATTGCCAAACACGGTGCTAACCAAAAGTAACCCGATCATTGTATACTAACTTTTTCTATTGTTAAATTCTTGGGTACAAACTTTTCTACTAGTTAGCTAGATACAACACTACTCTTTGTTTTCATAACTGAGCTATTTACTGTACATGCTGTGGTTTATAGCCTTTGCATTGACTTTGAAGTTGCTGCAAGTTCTTGATCAACTAGCATGTTTCTTCACCGAGGTGGGGAAAGAAGGAATTGACCATTGGACAATCGTAATTCAGATCAGCAGGTCTTGCAATTTTATGCCTTCATACATGTCAAACACCTCTCAGTCCACCAAGTTCATCAAACAACAACGTGGTAGTTCTCATAAAAGAAAAGGCTAAAGTGAAAAGGATCATGATTCTTACCACTCCTGATCAATCAACATTTCATCAGTCAGTCCAAACCGCCTCAGCTCCTCTTCATCATGATGCATCAGTAAGCTATACCTGTTCATGCGCATTCCTCTTAGATTTCAATAACCTATTATTAATTCAATAAAGTAAACAAAATGAATGTACCTACCTTCCTCCATGACCCTTTTCCATGTTAGATTTCAATAACCTATTATTAATTCAATAAAGTAAACAAAAGGAATGTACCTACCTTCCTCCATGACCCTTTTCCATGACAAGCATATTTCCATTGCCCAAGTTGTTGAGACCCTCGAACTGTTGAACCGTCCACTTGTACCACCTCATGAGAAACACTCGAAGTGTTAGGCCGTGAGACACGATCACCAAGTTCATCTCTGTTTTCCTCTCCTCGGGTGGCTGATACCGTCCAATATTAATATCTGTTCTCAACGTCTCTCTAAATCCTTCAACCACAAGTATAAAACTCTGCATCAGCACTTAACTTGATAACTTTGATTCCCGAACAACATATACGTATTAATATTACCAGTGATTCTATCATACACATCAGCCGCGGATTCTCCATCTGGAAATCGGTAAAAGAAACGGCCATAAAGCTGCCGAAGTGCCTTTTCCACTCGCATCTTTTCTCTGTTTTGAAAATTCCCTTTTGAATCACACAAACAATTAGTGAACTCAAGTGTGAAAAAACACACATTTCACAAGTACGGAGTACTTTAGCTAATATATATTACCAAAATCCTGTTCCCGAATGCGAGGTTCTTCCCTGAAACCAGCGATTCTGGAACGTTCAAAGGGACGAGCGAGGTGTTGCAAGGTTTGAAGGGTCCTTCGATACGGCGACACGTAGAAGTAAACCTGCCAGCGCTGTCCGTGTTCTTTCTCAATCATTTGTTTTATCCTGTTCCCACATGCCTCGGCTTGTGCCCTCCCTTTCTCGGTGAGCGATATCTTGGGATCAGGTATCCTTGTGTAGACGCTCTCATCCACGTTTCCTTCACTCTCTCCATGCCTAACAAGGATTATCCTTCGAGGCCTGGGCGGAACAGCCACGCCGGAAGCTGCAACAGAAGGGTTGCTCAGAGGAATCTTCTCCGAAACTCTGGCCAGGCCATTCAGTAGGAATGGCTCTGTCTGGCTGTGACAGCATTGGATTGGTGAGAACGCGCTTGTTTTGGAATTTAGTTTTGTTTTAAGGCCTTTTTGTTGAGACAAGTGGAGAGATGGAGTGGGAGATGCTGAGTATGGGAAAGGTAGCACAGCCATGCTCACGATCCGGTGAGTGATGAAGATGGTAAATTTATTGAACGTTCCAACCTCACATCATTTCATTTCTGTTGAATTCACGTGCTGTGTAACTTGGTATTCACCTACCAATGAATATGATTGGTATTAAGCAATAACAGCCTCAGGTGTGTAAAGAGTGTTTGCGGTGGAGATGAGAGTTTGTGAGCTGTTACGGATGATGAATAGTGAGACATAGTCCGAGGAGTAACGGATCTTCACTGTGGAATGACAAATGGCAGCATAGTTATGGCGCCATGTTGCCATGTTTTAGGAGAAGGTGAAACTTATCAGCGTTTTGTACTGTGTGGATTTGTTTTGAGTTTTGGGCCTATCTTATTATGCAGACTTATAATCCAAAAGTTTAGCCCACCATGTGCAGTGTACAATAACTTATGGTATAAATATGTTTGGTGATTAATGCACCGTAGAAGCCTTCTTTAAAAGATGGAAGAAAAGTACGACGAACACATTTTTTGGAGAAGCCGAGGCCCCAGCCTTTTTCAAAAAACCTGTACAACCATACCTGTAATTTAATGAAATTTACTCAAATTAAAAAATTATTCAAGATAATTTATGTATGAAATTCAAATTACTCTCTCCAGAAATTATTGCCAATAAAAAAAATTATGTATTTTGTTGTTGTAATTTTTAATTATAATATGATTTATATATGTATGTATACATATCAACATATTGATTTTAAATGTTAATTATATAGAGTGAGTGTTTTTCTTATACAAGTTGCCTTTCCTTTTAGCATTAAAGTAGAGTTCAAGACAAAAGAAAATGGAATTCATAAATTTGGAATTATAATAGTTATTTCACAAAAGAACAAATATAAAGATTATTATAAGCCTTAGAAGATTAAGTTGGATTAAGAATAAACAAGCTCCACATATATCCAATCTGAAACCACAAGCTTCTCTGAAATCCAAATGCAACGTTCTGCGAAAAGTGACAGTAAAAGCACATTCTTTAATCTTGTAGATGTTCTTCTTTGAATTAATCTTATTGCTTCAGTCTATAGCTGAAACAGAAAACTCGGTTCATACATATATACGTGTGAAAGATAAGTTTCCTCTTCAATATTCGATAAATATTTTGTTGGATTTATTGAAAAAAAATTCATTCGAGAAACATAATATCAATGAAACTTGAGTTTTCATTTTTGTACATAGTTTTATTTTCTCATTTTAACTCGTCTTCATTGCAAGAAGTCTCGTTTCTATTCGTTAGGGACAGAATCTATCTTGGCAGAGAAAGCTTGGTTGGCTGTGACGTTTTGTCGTTTTCATTTTCTCGTGGGGCCCTCTCTTCTTACCTCGTTTACTGTCTGTTGTTACCCTATGACCCTTTAACCCCTTCTTCCTTAATTCAACCAAAAAATAAATTAGCAATAAAAACAAACTGAGATGGACCAACAAGGATAACTGCAAGATCCTTCCACAAGCACGGACCATCTTTATAAAACTCTCAGTTTCAGCTGCAAAAGGAAGAGCTTAAATCCATCGTTATGTCATTTTCGATGGAGACATTTTCTTTGCTGCAGAAAAGCAAATATATAAAATATACCTATAATAACGAGTGGATAGATATGAACAGAGAGATGAGAAGAACAAGTCAAAGTTATAGTGTAAGGATGTGGACCACTTCCTCACTATGGTTTGTTATTTCTTAAACTTTATGTTAATGATCTTAATTTTGTTTTTGATTAATATCTTGTAAAAGTTTCACTTCAATGCATAAATTTATCTGTTTAAATTTTACTTCTAGGGCCAAACTAGGTTTAATTTAAGAATTTATGATTGGTGTTTAAAAAGGTGTGATTGGAAACTTGACTTCTTCCTGAAACACGGTATAAGCAGAGATTTATTATCATCACCAATAGCTTTGCCTTGTGACTTGGGTAACGAGTGCCGACCCTTAGTTAATCTTTTGTATAAACATAAAATATACTCAATTGTGAAAAATACCATAATTGACAGATAGATGTTGTTGGTTGTTGTGAAATAAATTTTTGTTTCTCTTGGATTGGGATGAGGATGATTTCTGCACACTCTGAATGACCGATTGGTTTGAGGAGGTGACTTGCAGAAGACACTTCAACGTTTAAGTCAGATATTTTCTCTTAAGACATAAAGTAATTAAATTTTGTAAAAGTGTGTCTTACCGAAATTAAACATCTGTTTGTAGAGATTAAAAAAATCAGACCTATTAATTTATCTCTTAATATATAGTCATTAATGCAACATTAATCATTCATCAATAATAATTACTATATTAATTACACTTTAACTTTGTTCAACTGTTGTCGTGTCCCCTTCGAAGTTTTTTTCCGTACCCCAGCCGATTGGTTCATTTGACTCAACTCGTAGTAATATCCAATCGGATAAGACACACTTTTTCATAATTTAATTACTTTAAACCTTTAGAGAAAACATCTGATTTAAAGGTCAGAGTGTCTTCTGCAGGTCACCCCTCAAATCGGTCATTCAAAGCAGGATGAGAAGGAGACCTTCGTCCAGGAGAATTGTGTAGGAATAGTCCTCCTCTCAATCCAACAAAAACAACTCTAAATATCTAACCTAATGCAAAATAATAGATTTATATTTCGTTACTGAATTACAACAATTTTTTTTCTGAAGAAACTAAAGAAAATAACTTGAATAAAATAAGTAATATAGAAAATGTAATAATATAGAAATCTCATTACTTCATAATTTACCTTGGTTTTTTATTAATTTCGTACAGAAAGCTTGAAAAAAAAAATTCTTTTCGAGCCGAAAATATCAGTTCTAAGAGCTACAGCAACCGGAAGTAGAGAAACTTATGAACAATATTTTTAAAATAAAAATAAAGTTAAAAATAACACGAAAGAACAGACTGCAAAGAAAAGAAAAAAATTACAAAATCAATTTCTTTTTCCGTTTGGCATTATAACATGTAAGAAAGTAGCGGAGACCTAACATTTCTTTAATAATATCTTTTCTTTTGGAGTATTATATAAAATTAATCTTGAAAATTAAAATACCAAATTATTTTTCTTATATACCTTACAAATTATTTCTCTTTTAACTTTATAAGAAATTCAAAAAAAATATATATTACATTTCTTTTCATGAAAAAAAAACTAAAAGAAATCATCTTAATCTAGCTTTCTATTTCTTTTTCCTTCCTTTTTTTCAATACGTTTTCTTCTTTAATTTTCTTTTTCTAAATCATATTTACACAAAGTTATAAAAAGGAAAAAGGAAAGACTTTATTAGTTAGCTAACAAAAAAAATTAATTCCTCTTATCTTTACTTTGTCAAAAATGAGAAATGAATAAGAGAATAATTATTTTGGGCTGTATGATAAAGAGAGTGAGAAAAAAAATAAAGAAAATAGATTAAAAATAAAAGATATTATCTTTTTATCAACAAAAATAATATGACTTGAGTTATTATTTTATAAGATGAGGAGAGGATGGTTAATATGGCAAGTGCAACGTCTAACAAATTGATTCAATATATTAGTCTTTTGAAAACAAAAGTTTAGAATTTTTGTTGTAATTTAATGTTTGGACTTTAATTAATTGAATTTTGGTGAGTATTAGGATATCTTTTAATTAGAGATTATTTTTGTAATAATTAACTCATCCCTGCATTTTTGTATCTTTTGTTTCTTTATATTCTTACAATTAGAGTTTGGACCTCACGGGGATAGTATCCTCTAAAATGAGTCTTTACCTTTTAGGATTAATTTCTTATTCCCTAATAGGATTGTGTCTTTCTATAACTTAGTGAAGTCTACTATTTATATAAATTTTTGTAATTAAAGTAACGAAATTTATTGATAATTGATTTTTTTGGATATATTATTCAATTTTAAGTATAATATTTTTACAAATAAAAACCAAATAATTTTATTTTCTAGTTTATTAAATAAAACCTTAATTATTTAAAAAGCAATAATAAAAAATAAAAATAAACAAAATAAAAACAATGATAATTTTAATTATCATTATGAGAAATAAAGATAAATAACAAAAACAAATAAAATTGTTAGGTCAAATATTTATTTGTAAGAAAAAAATTAGTTTATAGTTGCCAAATAATAGAGGTGTCTTTTAATATTTTATTCCTGTATAATTGTTGGGTTGTAAATCATATTCATGATACTGATTTTGATAGCATTGTATAATTCAATTTTGACTAGGTCTAGCATTTATTATGAATAATCAAATGCAATATGTTACCTATAGATAACTCAGTTAAACCAAAACTTACTGATTTGTTTTATTTGTTAATTACTTTTAAATTATGATATATCAAACATAGCGCTTACTTTGAATAAACTACTTATTTGTTTCACATGATAATGTTTTAGCTTTTTTCACATTTATTGACAATGGTTTATCGTGTGTCGTGAATAATGGTTTCTTGTACATTTTGTTAATCTTGTTTTCTTCCCATGTGTTCAGAGACATAAAAGTTGTAGAATTTCATACTTGCAGACTATTTAAACCGTTATATGATCCAATCATGTCAAGACATTTAAAGCAATCTCATGATAAACATTGATTACATTATGTTTTTTACTACCTTTTAAAATACCTTACTAATATTTTTTTACGAAATATATGAATTCAATAAATATTATATATATAAATTTCATATTCTTTAAACATAAAATTTAGTTTTTAATGTGATTTTAAATTTGCACTTGCTAATTGACACCCTAAAGTCAATAAATATGTAATAAATTTAGTATTGATAATGCGTGAGGTTTTTTCTTTTAGAGAATAAGTTGTGATAACATTATTCTTATGCTTATGAGATTGTTATTGCATGTTGAATGATGCTATTTTTTCATATCATTACTTATATGATTGTTATACTTACCGAATTTCTTAACAAAAACAAATATATATTGAAACTTACGTACGGTTCTTTTGTTTTACTTCTTTTTACACTTTTTTTTTTACTATGTATATAACGTGATAATATAAAAAATAGATGCTCTCTCAAGCATCTGTCGTCACATCGTAGAAAAATTAGCTTTCATATTGGAATTTATGGTGAAAACCAAAAGGAAGAGGAAGAAGTTAAGCATTATATAATAAAGGGTTGCTTTCATAAGACTTGCCTACTAAGGAAAACCTTTTACATGTACTCATCGATTCACAATTTTAACAAATTAAGGGCTTCAATTGAAGAATCTCATTAATTAAAGGTTATTTTCTATTTTTTTCTATGTTTAAATTACCTTTATATAACACGACACAAATTTTGTAATTATCCTATATGCTATGTTGAATGAAAACAACTCTAATATGTTATATAGAGGCATCGAGAATCCCGCAGAACAGTGGTTGCAATAGTAACAACGCCAGCGTTGCTAATTTAATTTTTTTGGTAAAATTAAAAAGGCTGGAACAAATTAGAATTTGTCATTTAGTATGTAGAATGCAATAATGGATGTCAATTGTTTGAATGTTGTTCTTGACACTGAATATATGTAAAAAATATTTACCACAGTAATGTATTTATTTTTGTTCATTTTAAATAGTTATACTGAATGGTAAAGAGTAATAATTATCTAAATATTCAAAAGTATTTATATATTATAAAAATAAAGAATTAATCAAACTCATAAAATTATATATAAATATAGACTTAAAAGTTAATAACCACTTAGCTACATACAGAATATATATATTTTGTTTTAATATTGATTACGCATGCATATAATACTTTAATCCATATTTATAATTTTTAGAAAAAAATAAATAGATACACGATACAATCTATAGATTCAACGCTCTATTTATGTGTGGCTAAAAAATAGCTACGTTGATAATATGTGGATAATTACTCAAACTTTTATTTCCCAAAATATTTTTCATTTAACACTTTTTTTTTTTATATTTGCACATTCTTTTTTAATATTTGCATGTAAACAAATAATGTTTTCATCCAAATCATTACTAAATTACTGTCTGTTTGAATATTTCTTATGATACTTCAATTTGAATTATGTATTGATCATTGATACATATTTGTATCATATACTTTAATAATATTTAATAACGAAGTATTTAAAAAATTTATATGATAATAGTATTTTATGATGATAATAGTTTATCATTTTTTATTTTAACAATATTTATATAATTTGAATTTGAGTTCACACAATAATAATAACATATTTATTATGTTTTTAAAAACTTTTGTATATTTTTGAATATATAGGAGGATTGGAAATAGGTATTCTGCTCCATCTTATTTGACGTCAATTTTAGTTTTATGTGGAATGGAATTATTATTTTATATTGGTGAAGTTCTTGTTCCGTGACGTACGCAAAACATGTTGTCTCGTTAACTGGCTTATCATTTGAATTGACTTTATCGGTGTCGGTGAGTGCATGCTCATGTTTGGTCGGAGTAAGCAAATAAAACCGCCCCCGCAAATTGCGCTTATTACATGCACGGTTACTTTTCACTTTAGTATTTTCATTCTGGTCTCTTAAGGTTCATGTCTTGCAATGCAAAAGTTCAATAATAGTCACAGCATCATAGTTAATTCATGGAAATCGATTCAAATTAATATCTAAGTTAGTAACATGTGGTTATTACGATGTGAAAGTACAGGTAAAAATGCGAATTGCGATTTATTAAAGTGGTGAAATGGAACACTGTGAATGGTTTATATAGTGAAGGAAATGAATATTGATAAAAGGAGGTTAGCTAGTTTAGTCGGTGTGGAATTGCAAAAGCGATTTCCCTCCTTCCCCCTTTTGTGTCATTCTGAAATTCAGACACGATTGATTCTGTGATTAAAAAAGTTGCGTGATTTTTCTATTAAATATATGCATGCTCTCTCTCTCTCTCTGTCGCCTAGTATAGGATTAGGATGGTCCTAACGAGAAATGGCACATATATTCTAATGGTGGTCGATCTAATAGTGTAGGAATAAAGAGAAAAAGGTATTTTTATATGCATAAAGATAAATAAATGTGAAGATGGACCACCCTATGGTTCGTAGGTTGGTTCAGTGGCATGTAATTACAAGTTTCAAGCCTGTTCAAAAACGTAGGTGGTGTTAATGAAGTCTCAGTCTTAAACGCACACAATCCCCCACCATTTGTGGAGTCCCCAGAAGATCCCTTTCACACGCTCTCACACTTCACAAAACCTTCCTCCTGGTATCTGAAACTTAAAAAACAACCAAACAACAGTGTTGTTTTTTCACGTAAAATAACGTTATTTTTGGTGGAGGTTTTTCATGAATGTGTTGCGGTTTGATAGGTAGTAGGATAGGAATGTAGCGTGAATTGTGTTGTGTCCTACATATTAAGTTGGAGAGAAAAAAGAATGGAATGCGCGGAGTGCGCAGTGCACACCCTGAGGCAGAGCCAAAAAGGTTTGCAGAGAGGCGAAGAAGAAAGAAGTGAGAAAAGGGAAAGTGAGGTGATGGGAAGAGAAATTTGGTAAGCGGCGGAGAAAGCTACCCTCACTGGACCACTTGCTTTTTAATAGACAAACATTTAAAGCTGTCTTCTCTTCGCCACCTTCACTCTTCCACCTTCATCCCTCGCGCGTGCCTTTTCCTCGCCTTCAAAATATTTTCCTAAATACTCAAATTTTCATTTTTAAAAAATTAAAACTGTATTTAAGCCTTAATTTCATAAATCTACTCTTAAATATGTTTGTACCAGTTTCTGCGTCCAACGTCTGTTACTTCTTTATATGCACGCGAATTTAAAGTTTTAAATACTTAATGCCAAAACATCAATAAACAACATTAGCTTACACCCATAAATTCGAAACACATTAAACAATCAAAGTTTATCAGACCTTTCACTTAATTAATTACTTTTTATTTTTTCATCTTTATTGATTTGAACGGTAAGTCATTTCGGTTTTATAACTTTGTTTAGTCAAATAAGCTTTTTAACTTTTAAATTTGACCGATTTTAGTTTTGTTTCCACTTAAAAATTTCACAGTATTATTTTTCTATCTAAATGTTTTAAACTGTTTCAGTTTAAGATATAAAATCATTAAAAAGGTTAATTATAAGTTACGCATTAGGTGAATATTGAATAAAACTCGAAAGTTTATTGTTGGGCGTGATATTTGATTGGAAATGAAAAAATCATGAAAGTTAAAGAGTTTAGATAGGAGATTATTGCTTATATTCTCGTTTGTTCCGGATTTTTTATTTGAGTTAGTTTGATAAATTAAGTCAACGTGTTTCAATAACTAGGTCCCAATAACATATACTGAAAATCTTCTTAATGGATGAACCTCGTTGTAGATTGAGCACTGAACTAAAGCACGATAATGTAAGTTTTACTCGTGAGAACATGTGGTGGAAAATATGTTTCAATGTTTCACTTGCTTCTAAGCTTTTTTTTTATAGATAAAGAATTCTATTAAAGGGAATATTAATTTGAGATGTTACAAGAAAAATTTGGTAGTAAAATGAATGATAATTTTGTAATGCTTGCTTTTTGTATTATCATACGAAACATGTATTAGTAATTTTATATATTGACTATTTTTTTTTATGTATTAGTAATCGAACCCAGCGTTACAGAAACTAGTGTAGTATGTTTTATGTAACATATATAGTGGGAAATAAGGCACTTAAAAGTAATATAGTCATAGTTAATGGTTGGGTTAGGTATATGTTTAGAGGGGGAAAACGGTCAAAATCAGTTAAATGGGATAACGTTGATTCTGTTTCGTTTTAGTAATTTTTTCTACGGTATGTGATTATTCTGCTTATCCCATCACTGCTAAAACTTTGACCATTTTTAAGCTTTCACTGCAAGTAAAACAATGCGTGGTTTATGTTATTTTATTTCAAGAATTAATAACGTTGAGTTGTGATTGGGCTGAACCAAGCTAATTTCAAACATATCGTTTTGAGATACGTCAAGGGTAATCCTATTGAGCTTGAAATATTTTATTTTGTATCAGTTTCCCGAAAACTGTATTTTTTAAAATAGATTACGCAGGAAAGATGTAAGAATGGTTTGTCTTGTTCGTGAAATGGAAAGGAAAAGGAAGAAAGAAGTGGTATAAAATATGGGATTTGATTGAAAAATAATGAAAGAATATAAAAAAAAGGGAAATGGGCAATAATGATTGTGATGTCATGTGAAGTAAAAGGAGGGTGAAGATATTAAATGTACGTAGGTAGCGAGCATGCAGTGAAATGAGCATACAGATTGGAATGTAGGTTTTCCTAAAGTTGATAGTTTATATAAGTAGTTCCTTAAATGGGGCGCAGATTAATTTGGTGGAGGGAAGTATTAATTAAGGAAAACCTAATTAGGGTGTTTAATTAAGAGATGTGATGAAATGGAAATGCGCGTGGAAGAAAAGATGCGGTCCCACGGGATGCAAAATGGAGAGAAGAGGATGGGTGGAGTACTTTAATACACCAATTAATAACAATTTCATTGGACCACCTCATCCAAATATCTCATTTTTACACCATCTATTTTACTCCTTCTTCTCTACCCTCTGCACCAGATAACAGATTAAACAACAAAACCAATCTCAAAAAGCCACTCCTACTTAGGATCACTTCGATCTTGGGATTCGTTTCCTTACAAAGATTCCCTTAATCTCAAAACCAATGCTTTTCTTTTTCTTAAAAAATTCAAAACCCTTCTCATTCTCAAACAATAAACAAATTCATCGCCCAACACAGACCCTACAAATCTACTATTTTTCTATCATGCCAACATTATGGTGGATTTGGATCTGCCTGGTAAAAGCACAATTTCTTCAAAAATCAACATTTTCGTAAATCAGAGAGCAACTCATGTGGCGGCTTGTAGTATATGTACCAGGCAAAGGACGATCATAACTTTCTGTTGCTCCTGGTCCTTCATTAGTACTTTGTAGAGATGGTCTTTTTTCTTCTTCTTTCTTTTAATTATGACTCATATCTGGCTCAGCTTTTTTTTTATTATTTATATATATTCTTTTTTTTTAATAGCGTTATTTATTTTACCGGTTGTAGGAACCACGGATAAGAAATAATTGAGGAAATTTCCTTGATATTTTTCTCACTGTACCAGAAGTCTATTTTGGTTGTATTTATATCTTGCATTGACCCACTTCCAAGAGAGAGAGGGGCAGACATATATCAAATTATGATCATGGCATGAGGGTCATCATCACTCCTATCTGATCTTCTATTTCTGAGGAAGTATTTCTCATCCTTGTTCCTAGGTTGGTTTTCATGGTAGCTCTATGTTGGCTTATTAGGAGAACAAGTCTGAGATAAACGGAGCTCTCACTCTCCAAACTACCACCGTCGCTGTTCGGAACTACCCTCCACCGACTACCGTCGGAGCCACACAAACCCTACTTTGATCCGTTTTCCACATACCTAACTAATTATTCCACTTCCATTACGGTAAGATCTGTTTTATTTAATCACTTTCCACATAAACAAGCAAAGTAACTATTCAACTTCCTTTCTTTCCGCCCTTCTGCTTTTGGCCTTGTTTATGATTCGGCATGGACATCTCTTGATGCTTTTCAACTCTGTTTCAGTGTTTTGTGGATTGTTTTGCGGGATGAAACAGCTCGACAAACCAAGCACGTTCCTTGCAACGATATTCCAACAGCGAGCCAAACCTGAAGCAGTATATAAGTAACTGGTGGGAAGGCAATTGATGAATTAAGAAGAAGAACTGTTGCAACTCGACGAGCTTTGGATAGTTAATTTGATTCGATGGCTCGACAACTGTGTGAAGACAAATCATCATCCGAATTCTGCTACTCTGATGTGTCATCGGGAAATCCAACGATGCTGGTGAACCAGATCCAAGGCTTTGTGTCAGACCCGGAGATGTACAACCTCAGCACGGGCATGGAAATGATAGGGTTTCCAAAGAGTGACTCCAACGCTGTCATGTGGAGAAGTTTCATCCCCAAACCGGGTTCTTCCTCTTCCAAAACCATGAACGAATCTTCCACCCCTTTCTACCACCGTGACTACAGCAACAAGCCTTCAGATTTCACACCGGGGAATATTTCTGAAACAAGTGCCGAGAATCTAATTGTTGGAGCCCACGATTCGGCCCCGTGGCAAGACGACAACAGCCATAACAGGTTTGACGATTCTTCTTTAAGGTGCGTGTTCCCTTGTGAAGCCAACGAAAGGCCCAGTCAAGGTCTTTCACTCTCTCTCAGTTCAACCAACCCTTCCACTATCGGGTTGCAGTCTTTTGAGCTACGACAAACAAGCCACCATCCTGATTTTGTTCCCTCGGGTTCCAGAGAAGGGTTCTTTGGAAAACCAGTGAGTGTTCAGCAGCAACAGATGTTACAAGATGGGTATGTGAGTTCTAATTCCAAAGCTGCAAGTGTTTACCAACAAGGACATTTCCTGGTGAAGAACTCCAAGTATTTGTTGCCTGCACAGGACCTTCTCAACGAGTTTTGTAGCCTAGACGCAAAGATAAGCGAGGCGGGAAAACTTAAATCGTTGAAGAAGCAGTGGGAAGAGGATAACATATGTAGTGGTTCGTCGAAGAAGCCTTCTCTGACCTCTCTCGAGTTCGTGGAATTGCAGAAGAGAAAGACAAAGCTGCTTTCGATGCTGGAAGAGGTATATATGTTTGATGTCTGTTTCGAAATCTTGTTTGGCTTCATTTAAGAGTGTTGTGTACTGGTACTACTTTTTTGCAAGGAAATAACATACCTTTATCCATCTTTCACCAAAATATGGAAAAAAGCGTGTAAGTAGGTTAAATCCACGCCTTTACTCCAAGTGAATTGGTAATGGTATTGGTATCTATCCGTCCAGGTTCCTTAACTTTTGGGTTGGTGTGTGTGGGTTGATTGGATTGGGGTCTTTCGATTTTGATTCCTGAACTAACTCAGCAGCCACTACGGGCCCTTTCATTAAATGCTATGCTCTCAACTAATGACAATATTCACTCCTTTTCATTTACCTTCGCAATGCAAACCCCTTTTCCATCTTCCTTTTCCTGGCAACATTTATTCTTACAGCATGCATGGTGAATCATTTCATTCCATGGAGACTAACTAGCTGTAACTTTCAAATTAAAGTGTTGCATATTTATATTTTGGCTTTGATTTGTCTTCAAGGTCGACAGAAGGTACAAGCACTACCGAAATCAGATGAAGAGCGTGGTGTCGTCGTTTGAAGCTGTGGCGGGTAATGGTGCTGCCACGGTGTACTCGGCGTTGGCTCTGAGAGCCATGTCGAGACATTTCAAATGTTTGAAGGATGGGATTTTGGGGCAGATTCAAGCAACAAGAAAAGCCATGGGAGAGAAAGACCCAGTTGCACCAGGCACAACAAGGGGTGAAACACCTAGGCTCAAAGTCATTGACCAAGCACTGAGACAACAAAGGGCGTTTCAGCAAATGAGCATGATGGAAACCCACCCTTGGAGACCCCAACGGGGCCTTCCCGAGCGTGCTGTTTCGGTTCTTCGTGCTTGGCTTTTTGAGCATTTTCTCCATCCGTAAGTAACTATCTCTCCCTTGCTAACTGCTTCATCTTTTTCTCTGTGTTTGCCAGTTAGCTAGTTACATATATTATTCAAGTACCAATATAAGTAACCAACAAAATAGATTTTGCTCAAGAATCAATGTTCTCTCTATAATAAAATAAGACACCAAAGTGCAACTTGATGTACCGTGTGTGTTTCTCACGCCTAGCGTATAGAATCTCAATGATTTCTGCTTGCAAAAACTATGGTACATTTTGGTAGTTTCTGCGCATCACTATTCAGATTCCTTCTGCTGGTATTTCGTCATGTTATTTTCAATCTTTCGTAAGCAAAGTAGGCACATAAACAATCCTTTCATTTCATTATACTTCTTTTCTACCAATGTTGCTTTATGTTTAATTAACAACCTGCTAGTTTAATTAATTTGAATGTTTTGAACTTTTGTAGGTACCCAAGCGATGTCGATAAGCATATTTTAGCACGCCAAACCGGTCTCTCGAGAGGCCAGGCACGTTCATATCTTTCTCTAACACATACACACCTAAATTCCCATTGGTTACATATGTTTTGCGTAGATAAAATAGATATTAGGTATAAGATGTTGTTATTATTATATCATTGGATACATTTCTTGTGAAAATTGAAAACCGCTTTGGTTAACCCGAATGTTTGAAAGCAGGTTTCGAATTGGTTTATTAATGCAAGGGTGAGGCTATGGAAACCAATGGTGGAGGAAATGTACTTGGAGGAAGTGAAGGATCATGAGAACAACATAGCTTCCTCAGAGGGTGCTACTGATCCAGACAATGACATAAACTCAAATGTTCAAAACCCTCCACCCCATACAGCACGATCAGAGGATCAGAAGCCATCATTGCTTCGAATAGACTCCGAGTGTGCGTCCTCCATCATCAACAACCACACCATAGAGAACAAAAACGACCCAAAGAGCCAAGAACAGTGCTTTGGGTCTGTGGAGCTTGATTTTTCATCATACACACACCAGTCCCCGGGCATGGTTTCTTTCGGAAGCAATGATCAAAGCGGGAACAGCCAGAGCGGGGTGTCTCTCACGCTAGGGTTACAGCAGCATGGAGTGAGCCTAGCGTTCCCGCCACCATCACAGAGTTCACTGTACTACGCAAACCCAAGGGACCAAATTGAAGATTGCCAACCAGTTCAGTACTCTCTTTTGGATGCTGAAGGACAAAACCTGCCTTACAGAAATTTAATGGGAGCACAGCTTCTCCATGATTTGGCAGGATAGATCATGGATTCTTTATATCCCCATTTCAGATTAAAACGTTACTATAATATGAATGATCAAGCACAAATCAAGATTAGTTTTTTTCCTTAGCTAGCTAGCTACATACAAATGCTTAATTCCATACATAAAGCTATATATATATATATATAAACTTGGTTAATTAGATAAGCCTACTTACTTACAGTTCAGTTTCAACATGTGTATTCATGTCTTTAATATGGAATTGGAATTCGTAAATATCAAGATTTTACAAAGAATTTTTTTACTTAACAAAAATTTGTTTCAGTACGCTGATATGGTATGCCTAGTGTTGAATTTGAAGGGAGAGTTCCATTAGCACTGAGCTAGTGGGAAATAAAATTCGTTTTGTGAGGATCGGAGATATTTGTAGTTTTTTATGAAAAGAAAAGAATATATATTGCAAAACGACAATGATATTAGGTTGTAGAAATTTGGTTGGATGCTAAGAAGAACAAGAATTAGAAAAAAAAAATATCAAAGATAATTTGGTGGGTGTGGTCCCTAATTCACGCCCTCATGAAGACAACATCTCGTGGCGATAAGAATTGGTTGCTTTATGATTTGTCAACTTTTGTCATTGGTTTCTTTTTTGGCCAATATAAGAGATACCCTTGAATTAATAAATTTAGTATTAGAGATGGTAGGCTATTCAAAGGATCCTATCAACCCTATATGTTCTCTAAGGAGTGCAACTTGTGTGTCAAAGGATGAAGAACAGAATCGCACCCACCAGACATGGATGCACATATCATGCCCATACATTTTTTTA
The DNA here is from genome assembly GCF_029865625.1 of Vigna umbellata. Lineage (NCBI taxonomy): Eukaryota > Viridiplantae > Streptophyta > Magnoliopsida > Fabales > Fabaceae > Vigna > Vigna umbellata. Next base: position 11,137,705 of record NC_142174.1, on the reverse strand, counting down.
TTGGTGTAATAATAGATGAGGAGACTGTGATTGTTCACAAACTCTTTATTAATTTTATTCTTGTTATTTTTGAGAAAAAAAAATAAACAGCACCACCTATATTATTATTTTCTACACATAATAATAGTTTAATTAATTAAAATTAAATAATAGAGTGAGTTTTTTAAGTATACGTTTAATTAGGAATAGCAAATAAATGAAATTTATGGGTAACGATATATTGATATTTTCTTCTCTTCTATCATGCCAAATAAATGAAACATATTTATTTGATTTTATTTTTATATTTTGTTGGTTCGGAATGAATGTTGTATTTCCTGTTATGTCTGTGGTTAACAGCGAAGCAGCAGAAGAAATAAAGAAGAGAAAACAAAAGCTGGAAAATGTGTAGAACAGTCACATGGTTGACTTCCTAGAAGTTTAAAGAACAGGCATACAATATACTCCAGTCAAACAAATTATAGCACATGTGTACCTAGGGAAAATGTGTTAAACACTTTCATTATTTAAAATACTTTGTTGTTCTTTCCAAAAATTTAATTGGATTTTTTCCCATATGAATCCATTTGGTTACATTTTATTTCGAATTACACCACATTTAACTTTTAGCTATTCTATATGTCATTTTTTGCACAAGAACATATATTATATTATACAAGTCATGTTAATAATAACGATTCCTTAAAAAACTTATTAGAATTGAGAAAGTTTAATTTATTTACATAGCAAAAGATACTATTATTTTAACTTCGAACACATTTTTACACACATTTTGTATTTATTATTTTAGTTTTAAATTAAATATATTTTTAGTTCTTAAATTTTGATACAAAATTAAAATTTCTGTTCAAAATTTTGATATATTTTTGTTTTTAAATAATACAAATAAATGAATTTAATCTTTTTAATTCAATGTTGTTAATTTTTATTCACAGTATTAGATGCATTTTTCCAATTAATATTGAAGTGTCTCACATTAACATTTGAGTTGTTTACATAATTTGACATGTTCTTATTTTGATATACTATTTGAGAATTGTGTTTGACACATGTTTCAGAATAGGCAGTACAAGTATTCACTCCAACTAGTGGATTGCCAATGGGACTAGTTGGTCTCCAATTAGTCGCTTCCAAATCCAAGTATTGTTCATCAAAGTCGTTGAAAAAGTACTTGTAAAGGGTATTTCGATGTTAAAATTAATAGGTGACGAAACGGAAAATGATTAGTTATGATTATGCATGTGTTGTGCATACATATGAAAGTCATGCCTTAAACTTTTATTTATAGTAGTTACTTTTGTTGGCTTAATCATAATCCAATCATACCTTAATCAGTATTTGTTGGTTTTATTCATGATTATCATTCATGTTAATGTAAGCTTCATTAAGTATTGTTGTTCAATCAAGGTGGTTGGTATGAGTGGTTGGTCACGAGTGATCTATCCTTGTTGTCAGTCGAGAGTAGTCAATCAAGGATGATCGGTTCAAGACGATAGGTCAATAGTGATTGGTTCATTTTTAAAATTTAAAAACTAAAATGTATTACAATTTTAAACATGAACGAATTTTAATTTCATCTAAAAATTTAGAGATTAAAAACATTTTTATCCTTTAGTTTTTAATTTTTATTTTGTAAATAAAAAATTAGGAGGAATTAGGAGGAATTGGTGGACATTTAGTGCAATGAAGAAAATAAGAATTTTGATGGTAGGGCCATTGTTGAGGTGTAGAGGAAGAATATTGGAAGAGGAGGATGGAAGTAAAGAAGAGTTAATTGGTGTGTGACTAATGAAGCAATTCGGATAGAATATTATTAGAGGAGAGAGGACCGTTTTTCATACGTTGCTGTTAATTTCACAACAATGTCCTATGTGATGAAATTGTAGAATAGGGTCTTCGTCTTCTTCAACTTCCCAACCAACTTCCCAATTTTGTCTCTTCAAATAATCCCATCAATTTTTCACTAAACAATTGCGGCATCTTACGTCTCACATTTCCTTTTCTACGTCTTTCTCTGTCTCTACGCACCTATAGACGTTTTCCCACTTCCCTTCATTATTTTAAATGCAACATATTTCTTACACCTAAAGGACATTTTTTCGTTTCCTGTTTGTTAAGAACACCTACCTTTATTACCTAAATCCCTTTCTATATCTAGAAAGAGAAAAAAATATAATAAATTTAGGAGATATCATATCATGACATTAATTACAAAGATAAAAAAAAATAGAGGCATATTAATCAAATTTTGGTCATTCAAGTAAGTATCGGTTTGGTCCAATAGTATTTTTTTTTTCAATATATATAAGTGTACATATTGTGAATAGTTGTGAAATTAATTTCCTTTTTTCTTAAAAAAATCAAATTTGATTGTTTTAGTCCTTTAAAATATCTAATAAAAGTTTCTAAATTTCAACTTCGTTCCATTTTTTTTAAACAACTTATTCTAGTTCAACAAATTTTAAATTCGTCAGATAAACTATTTACTCTCTTAAAGAAAAAAACTTGTTTACAATTTAAATACTCAATTTGATAATTTCAAAACCAACTCACTTTATTTTGATCAATATCACTGTGCTATACCTCGGTGACCGATCGACTAAGGAGAATCTGGGACCAAAAGAGACAACCAACCGGCGGTCAGACAAATACTAATCACGAAAGATAAATATCATTAATGACCAATTAATTTGTTTAATGATCATATTAAATGCGAATATACGCTATTTATGAGTGATTGACCGGTCATATTACACGAGAATATAATATTAATGGACAATCAACAAGTATTATTGAATTTGATTGTCTGATTTAATGATTAATCAATTTGTTTGGCTACCACAAGCCTTATAAATATACTATTGACATTCAGGTTAAAATAACATCGGAGGATTGATCAATCCTCAACCTTATCAGGTTCCAATACTTTTTATTATAATTTATAAATTATAATTTTTATTTTGTTTAACTCATATTTTTGTGAGTAAAAATATTGTGCACACGAAGGTTTAGACCAATGCTCAACTTTATCTCGTTTTAATGTTATCTCATTATAAAAATAAATATTTTATTTAACTCATATTTTTGTGAGTAAAAATATGATGTGCAAGAAGGTTCAGAGCTACATTCAACCTTATCAAGTTCTAAAATTATCTCGTTATAAAAATAAATATTTTGTTTAACTCATATTTTTGTTGAGTGGTATCTGAACATCCTTTCCCGTAATGGTTCCAGTAAACCGCATTGTACCGGTGCCCGCGGATCCTTTTAATGCATTAAAGGATAAATGATGTGCCAATTCTTCTTCCAAGTTAACCACATCCTCCTCAAGTTCCTGTTCTTCCTTCTCCTCCTCTTCTAGCTGCATAATTAAGTACTGTCGATTTGGGCACCTATGTGTGGTAGAGAACTTTTCATCACAAGTGAAACATAAGCCTCGCTCTCTTCGGGATTGCATTCAGTAGGGGACATCTTCTTTATGGTACTGTTTCTAAAAGATGCAGCAGTAGGTTTGGTGTTTGGTGTAGCCAAAATGGGCTGTTGCATAGGGTTAGTGAATGATTGTTGGGAATTGGTGGGATGATTCTGTCTATGGTACCTCACATACTGAGGTTTGGTTTTGACACTATATTTTTCTTCAAATAAGCAAGCTAATGCAATGGCCTTTAAAATAGAACTAGGGGCTTGGGCTATGACCTCACGTTTAATGTCAGGTTTAAGACCACTTACAAAATAGTCTAATAGAACTTCTGCGCTGACGCCATAAATTCTATTAGCAAGGCTAATAAATTCAACATAATAATCGTTTACGAAGCCTATTTGTGTGAGTTTAAAAAGTGTTGCTCTAGGTGAATCAAACGGAGAAGGACCAAACTCAAGTTCGAGTGACCTGACATACGTATTCCAGGAAATAATTGAACTGGTTCTCTGCATCATTTGATACCACTGTACTACATTCTTTTCAAAGTGGACTGTTGCAATCACAATGCGTTGCTCATCAAGAGTATTATAATACTTGATGAACTGCTCTGCACGGAAAATCAATTGAAGGACCTCAGTGGAAAGTCGAGCTTCACGTTCCTCACTTGCAAGGGATGTGTGAAACCCTGGGAGTTCCGTCCCCCACCTTGAATATTAGCTTTAAAATTTGCTAATTCATTTCTCAACTTTGTCATCTCACGTGCGTGGTCACGATCGCGTTTCTCCAAGATTTCGAGAATATGCAAAAGCTCCGGTGAAGGTGTATTCGTAGTCATGGTGGAGATGATGAAAGCACCAATGAAACAGTGAGAAAATACACGGATAAAAGACTGACAAACGTAATAAGACTGGTTTGTTATGAAAACAAGGTCTGGCTCATATTGCACTTCCTATGAGTTCAAATGTGATCATAGGGAATCAATCTAATTACAAGAAGCTTTAGCAAAACAGAAATGGAAAGGAAAAACACCAGTACAGAAATTACACAGAGAGAGAAGAATAATTTCCCAATTCATTTGGGTGCCTTACACGTTTCTCCTTTTTTGTCATGTCAACTCTTTGAGGTGGTGACACCTATCCTTGGATGTTAACAACTTTCTAGCGTCTTCTATTTTCTTTTTGACTCTGTTCTCTCTCCATTTTGCTCTTTATTTTTGTAATGTGACCCTCCTCCTCATTTCCGCTTGTTACACTTCATTTGGAAATTACAGGTTGCTGAAGCTTTCTAAATAATGTAATGCATTACCTCTCTCTGGCATTAGTCTCTTGGTTGTAAATTTTTTCTTCTTAAGAAACATGTTTACACTTATGAACCCTGTTTCCTTTGACCTTCCAGGCATGCTTAATACTCCCAAGTTGCTGGAAACAAAAAGCCATTGGTTTTCATTTTGTACTCCTTGTTTTCTTACCCTTACCGTCACTGCTCATTATTAGCTCGATAGTTAACTTTGTGAATTGGGCTCTGTGAGGTTTTCAGACTCTGATTGAATAGAAATAGAAAAATCTGTTTTTGTCCAGAAATGGCACCCTTCACCTTAATGAAGTGCAAAACCATGCAGTTAAAACTTTCTTCCGGTTTAATTGTTTACTTTTCCATTCTAGCTATTACTAATTGAATAGTGTTATTCCTACATTTTCTTACAACAACTTCACAACATTTTTTCTTTCCTTCTTTTATCTTTATGCAATTAACCATCTTAATCCACACTTCTATCTCTTCTCATCTTGATTTTCTCCTTGTTGTGGAAATGAGAGTGAAAAATAATTTGGAAATAACATTACTCTTGCTAATTTACTATTTTTGATAGCTGGAAGGTAAGCATTGTTAATGTTATAAAAAGCCAATATCTTTAGCATCGTCGTGGTTTTGTTTATAAACCAACATATTTGCTGCGTGACATAAATTCCTGTAATAACTATCCAAACCTTCTACCCTTTCTACACTAGGGAATAACGGAGGGTTTGTATTTCCATCTTTGAATGTTGTCATTGTTAGAAAATGGAGGGATTGCATAAGCCGATTTTGCAGTTATGTGTAAATTAGTTTGTAGCTTGACACTCTTGTTATGTTTTCCTTTTGCTTAAAAGTTATTAGGTTCACCAGAGGATGCTAGTCTTGCATTTCTCCGAAGTGAAAATGCTAAAAGATATATTCGACAGCTTCCCCATTATAGGAAGCAAAATTTCTCGGCTAGATTCCCAAGTATGTCTCCTGAGGCATTGGATTTACTAGAGAAGATGCTTATCTTTGATCCCAACAAACGCATTACAGGTATGCCTCATGAATTATGTTTCAAGGATGTATTTTTAACTTGCTTATTATTGAATGTAAGTTCATATTTGTTTATACACTTTTTGTAATATTTCACTTATTTCCTCCAGTTGATGAAGCACTGTGTCACCCATACCTTTCATCACTTCATGACATCAATGATGAACCAGTTGGTCCTTGGCAATTCAATTTTGATTTTGAGCAGCCAACATGCACTGAAGAGCACATCAAGGAGCTCATCTGGAGGGAATCAGTGAAATTCAATCCAGATCCACCCAGTCATTAATTCTTTCTTGAATAATGATCACCTGACCACTCTTGGTCTTGGGTGTACGTCTGGAGAGACACGGGAAGAGGGAAAGATAAGTGATTCATATGATTGATGATACAATCAGTGAAGAAGGGAAATAAAGAGAAATGATGGGGGTGTAACGTGTGAAACTAGTTGAGTGACGAGGGAAACGTTAGTATTCTTTATTATTAGGATGGACAATGATAATTTGACAACATTTTAATACTGTCTACGTGTCATTATGTGATTGGTCCATAATTATTCTACAATCAATAATAATAATCATAAACACCAATATAGACCAATCACAGAATGACACGTAGACAGTATTAAAATGTTGTCAAAGTATCATTATCCTAGGATAGGATAATGTACCATGATACACCTCTTCACTTAAATACAGTGTCTGTCCACTGTTCAGATTAGTTGCTACATATAGAAATTCAGAAAGTTTCACTGTTGTAATCTAGTCCTAAAGCATTCAGGATACAAACCAAAATGAGGAATCATTAGGAATCAAATTGGTAGTCAGGGTTTAGGGAAACAATTATGATGACAAATATGGTCTGTCATGGAGCCTTTTGCTTATTATTTATCTTTAATTTTTTGTTCTGGTTTAAATGTTTGCATCTAGCACCATTTGTTTCACATCTATTATGTCTTGCTTTTAACACATATAGAGTGTACTGTCGTTTCATGGCTACCCTAGTTCACTGTACCAGAGTTCTATATTCCTGTAATTCTTAAGGTCTTGTTCACTTGAGTGGATTTGAGGAAGAGTAATTGAGGGGATTTGAGAGGATTTGAAAATAAATATTTTTGTTGATTATTTGAATGAATTTGGAGGTAAATGAGATTGGATTTGGAAGTAAATTTTTTTAATCTGTAACGTCAATCAAATCCTAGACTAATTCTCATAATCCTTACTTCCAAATTCATTCTTACTTACCTCTAAATTGACTCAAATAAACAACAAAAAAATTTATTTTCAAATCCTCTCAAATCCCCTCAATTACTCTCCCTCAAATCCACTCAAGTGAACAAGACCTAAGTGTTGGACTAACAATGTTAATCTTACGATGAGACTAATTTCAAACGCCTTAGTGAAATATTGAAGGTAATACAATCTATTTATCTATCTTTTTAAGTCATGATTATATTTTACTTTACATAATAGATTGACATGTTAACATAATATATGTGTTTTTTCTCCATCTTTTTATACTTAAAGTGCAACTTTTGATAGTGTTTTTATTCTTATCTTGGACTTTTTTGCAACAAATTTTTATTCAACATCTTATCTTGGACTTTTTTTTGCAACAAATTTGTTCTCCGTACGTAAATAATAAAAACAAGATAGAAAAATTTTACAATAATACTAAATGACATCTATATAGTCATAAAATGTAGAAGTTGTTCCTTTTGATCTAAACCATAGACATATATTATTTATTGCAATGTGTAAATGCTTGTCTAATGTTGAATTTTTAAACAATACTTCATTTTGAACATATTTATTTTATATATCATTCATTAAAATAATATTTTAAACTATTTTTATCTAATAAACATGTTTCCAAATTTTGAAAATATAGCAATTTTTGTCTTAATTTTTATAAAAACATTATTATTTTTTAACATATCTAATTAAATGGTGTGCTTTACTATGCTATTATAGCAAGTGCATTAAATTGCATCATTATGTTAAATACAAACTCCAAATCTAATATTTCTTTATGGGATTCAAAATAGAAAAATATTTAAATTAATTCGGCTGTTAAAATCAAAGTTACTGTTGGCCTTTTGATGTAAAGCTAGTAAATAGACCAATACTATTATTTAGGGTTTTTTAATATCAAAATTAAAATTATTTTAATGTAAAATATTTTTTTCAAATTAACTTATTTATACATTTATTTTAATTTTTAGGGAAGTTTATTTTATTTTTATTTTTATTTCTTTAAAGGATTTATAAAAAAATTCAACAATAATCTGATTCTTGATACTTCATTGAATTACTTTGCTTCATCAAATGTATATTATTTAATTTAGCAATATGAGTAAAACTATAATCTTTTTAAAAGAACTATCATTTACTTATATTTTTAGTCTTTCAATATAAAGTAACAAATGTTTAACTTTTGTAATTTTAGTTTTAATTATTGCAAGTGAGTTTGATATTGTTCAGGATCAGGATAAAGATAGAATATGAAGAGCCATATAAAAAAGAAGGAAAATTATAAACATACATCTCTTAATCTTCCAACAACTATTTAACACTTAATAAAAAATTAATATTATTTTATTTTATCCACTCAAATTATTTTATATTTTAAAATATATTTTTTTTGGCGTTGAAAAGATATAGAATATAAAAAAGAATACACATATATACCCATTTTCTTTCCTCTCCAAATTACATCTAATATTTAATTAAATTAACTGTAATGACAAAAAGTGATATAAATGAGTATAACTACAATGGCTAAAAAATGCACTATTTGAACTAAATGGCCTATAAAAGAGCTAGTTAATTATCATTTGAACGAGAACTTCATATCATTTTATTATTTTTTACGGTAATAATGTACAAAAGAATAATATCCTTTGATTTTGAGTATATTAATTGCTTAAATATTATATAAAACTAGAATGGTGGACTCGACCTAATTGTAAAAGATTTAAATGTTCGATTGATACAATATTCAGTTAGTTATGGTAAACAAAAATAAAAATTACTTGTAAGATTAAATATATTTTTAATTTCTTAACTTATGAAATTAAAATTTATTTATATTTAAAATTTTGATATATTTTTATTTTTAAATTTTAAAAATAATAAATATAAATTTTTTAATTTAATTATGTTAATTTATTATTGTGTAAATATGTTTTTCAATAAATATTAAATTAAGAATCTGTGAAATGATATAAACATTCAAATATTCATTTTAAAGAAATTTAATATAATTAAATTAAAAAAACTATATTTATTTATTTTTAAAGTTTAAAATTAATAAACGAATTATAATTTTATATTAATTTAGTCAGTGAAAACATAGTTAACTTTTTTTTTTAAGATCGATAATCATCTCTAAATCCAACCCGTTAAAGACTCCAACTTTAAATGCCACGAAGCAATCAAATCCAAGAAACGAACACATAAGCACTGCGAATTGCAACAAATTCTGACAAAAATAACTTCTTTAAGTCATACACATTACTAGACACAACAGCATATAATGACTGAAGAACCAGATAAAGATTCTTATCAACTTGAAGAAGGATCAAGATTCTCTGAATGAATATGCAAGGTAAGCCAGGTTTATGCAGAACGCTTTCCTATCCAGGTATCATGCCATAGAACATCAACGAGGAAAAGAAAAGAGAAAGAGAATGAGAAAAATGATCATACCCATGAAATGTTTATGAATCTATGAAGAGAATATTATGTATAAACAAAACCGCAATTCTAATGGGGTGAGACTGTAAAGTAAAAACAGTATCTTTTGTAAATTTCTAAACATTGGGAGATCATTCATCAGGTTGATATCATTGAAGATCAGAAAAGGTTGATGCACTGGAAAAACTGACAGTAACAAAAGTATAAAACTCAAGATTAAAGGAAAAAATTTCAAGGATTCAATTATTAATCTTCTTCAGTAATTGTCTATGCAAAATGGAGAGGATCCTAACACGCACCAGGAGAGAATTATTTTTTAATTTTACTCGTTCACAACTTATTTCACTAAAAACCTATTCTAGTCTCGTACATGAGTAAAATATTTTTCTTCTTTCATTTTAACATTATACTTTTTTCTCTCGTGAAATACTACAAGTTGCAAAAGTTGGTAGTGATGGAAAGAATTATCAAACAATCTCTCCTGGTGCATTCGCTCTCGTGGTACAGTGCTTGTCATGCTTCTTCCAGGTGCGTATTCGAATAAACCTTGAAAACAAATCCTAAAATAAAAAATCGTAACTTAAACGGAGGTTACATTCTTCAACGAATGTCAACATTCGTTTAAGGTAAAACGGATGTCCACGTCCGTTTAGGAATATTTCTATATTCCTAATCCTACTATTAGTACCCCTTGAACGTTATTGGCACCAGTTAACTTAGAAAATTACAATTACATCCCATCCTTCCCCCTGGTTTAGATTTCTCTCCATGAGAAGTTCAACATAATTCGGAGAGACCATTAGTTCTGTTAAGTTATAAAATAGTACATAATTAATTCTGATAAATTGGCAGGTAATTGGCCAGCTTAATGATAATCACAATACAAATTGAACATGTTTAAGTTTAGATATTTAGAACATATTCAGTTGTGTTGTTTGTCATAATATTATCCTAAAACAAGGCCAATACTTATGTTTCCTAGAGATACTACTCCACCATACAAAATCATGTGCAATACAGTTAACAATAGTGATCAGAATAATAATTACATATTTATATGATTTCAGGGTTTTTGAATGGAAGAATCGCTGTAAACAACGCATTTGAATTCTAAGGATTATCTAGCAAAGCAGAAAAGTTACGTGCTGCCCTCTGAGCTATTTCATCTGCAACTTAATTAAATAGAAATACAATTTTGTAACCAATAATAACGATACTTTTTTATGAATTACAGCATGAACTTTCTTTCTACAACCACCCAATCTCAGAACGCCCGGGAAGAATTACAAAATTTGAAGTTAACGTCCAATAAATGAAGAAATGAGGTCCAAGAATATGTATATATATATATATATATATATATATATATATATATATATATATATATATATATATATATGCAGAGAACCCAGTTAATCAATATTGATTCACAGTTTTCGCAATCAAAGAGGTTCGTGGATCTCGCCATCTCTGCATATACCCACATCTATCTTCAGGATTCCTGTCTTGTTGGTCTTCATCACTCTGCAACAATTTCTCCTTGGGGCCTATCACACATGTAATGAAATTAAGGGTTAAGATTTTAATATGTTTATAATGATTTAAGGAATATAGAAAATATTAGTGATAACATACTCTATCCCATAGATGCGGGTCTGGCTTCTTGTGCACCTCTACTTTTTGAAGATGAGAAGGATCAGGCATCTGCCAGTGACATTCTGGGTGAGGAACAAGATGTCTTTCATATTCGGTCACTGTGTGTTTCAATGTGGAATTCAGTTTTGCCTTTGAGAAGTAAAACACGAAAGGCTTCTGACAAGGGTTTCTGCTAACCGGGCGTGTGTTGAATGCATATGCAGTGTAATCTGCTCTTCTATACCAATTCAGGAATGTTCTGGAAGGCATTTCCATCTCCCTCTGTGTGAATATCCCACGAAATATTTGAACAGCAAAACCCCATGAAACCGAAATGGTCCATTTTCTTTTCTTGTCGTAGCAAATTGATTGCTGAACGAGGGACGCTGAGTCAAGCTTCATTGGAATGGTAAGCCGTTGAAGGGCTTCTATTCTTGTAACGTTCGGGAATATTGGCTCAACCACATCAAGGTGGTGCAGTGACACCAATGGAGTCACTGGATGAGCTGCAAGAAGCCCCAACAGGTTCCCATACACATCATACTGTTTCAACAAAAACAATGTGTTATAGTTTCGCAATGTCACTGTTAGCTAACTCATAAAAAGACAACCCTAATCACGCAAGAAACAACAAAAGTCCTCGTCGTTTAGTGTGGTGTTGCTTGCTCAACTACCATAAACCTACGATGATTAAAGTCAAAATATAAGGTTCCTAAACTGGAGCTCTATATGTATGGTGTCCCTGCAACGAAATGGTAACAAAAGAGTGTTTAGAAACCTAAGTAAATTACAAAATAACATAGAAGTTGTTCACCACCCACCGTCCTATAATGGACCGTGTTTTGTTTGCAAGAAACTTGCAGTTAGATGCAAAATATCACTTTCAAACTGATAGGTTCAGTAGCAACTGGTTTGCTGTATAATGTAATACATTAATAACTCAAGCATTTAACAGATATATAGCACCGAACATATATAAAAGACAATTCAAACATCAGTTCAATTGTTTGTAGAACACTAGTTTCATTATATTTTTTAAATATTATGTTATATTCTTCACCCTTGTGTAGTTTCCTTCTCCGTTTTACATTCCCATGGCCACGTATCTATTAACTCTGTTGTTCAAAAAAATATATTCAATGTGTTAATAAATTATCAACATTATTATTTGATTTCATTTTAGTAATTTGCTTCATGACAACTTCATTAATACAATAGTTATGAACCTGAATTTTATAAGTGATTATCCACAAGTATATGCATATATAATATACTTTGAAAATAGTTATTTTTAATTAAAGAATAATTTTTAACTAATTTATATTATAGAGAAATTTGTGAAAAAAAATATAAACATGTTATCATAATTAATATCGATTACAGATTTTAAGTATTGATCATAACAATCAAATACTAAAAATTATAATAATTAATTCAATAACCATTGAAATTTTTATTTTATTTTTTAAAAAAATCTATTTTATGTGTTAATTAGTGTGTAACTTAAAAAGTTAAAAATTGATAATAAATTTTCTTAACGAAGTGATTGGACCTACGTAAGGAAATCAGAAATGAAACATCAATTGATAATAGAAGGTGAATATATCATGTTTTTTAAGATCATATAATCTAAATTTTGTTAAAGGTATCCCTGACATGAAACTTTGTAGATGTTTTAAAGGCACAGTTATTATTCAGTTGATAAAATATTAGATGTGAAACAAAAGAGAAAGACATAATCGAGACCACCGACACCATTGAGTGAACTGTTGTACTGTTTGCAATAACAGTAAATTGGAAAGTTGTACTGTTATATCCTTCACCACCTCTCCCTCTTTCTCCTTTCTCCTTTATAGACTCATCTTTTTATTTTGAATATAGATTACTATACGTCTGCATAAAAAGTTTAATTTTGATGATATATATCAAACACAAATTCTATTTTCAGAAATATTTCTCATTTTATAAATATTCTAAAATTAATCTCAAACTTTGGTACACCTTGGGTAGACATGTTTTTGTACTTTAATTAATTAATCATGAAAACGAAAAAGTACGTATTTTATAAAGCTAGATTTTTTGCAAGAATAAATTAGTAGGGGTAGAGGTAGGAATAGAGACCTGGTGAAAACCGAGTTCCTTGGTGAGTGGAACACCGAGTTCAGCCATGCAAGCTTGCATTCGATCATCGGAGCCATACAGAGAAGGGTACCTCTGAATACAACGGTCTTGAGTTTTGCTCAGAGCTTTAGCCAAGGGGTAGCTGATGGCGAAGCCCCCTCCGCCGTAGGCCATGCCGTAGGAGAAGAATATGTTCTGCAAGTGACTCTCCGACAAGCTCCCAATGTAGTACATGTGGTTGTGGTCGTACTTGTTCAGAATCTTCAGCAGGTTGTCGGTCACGAAAACAGTGTCGTCATCGCCCATGACGAACCACCGCACGTCCTTGAGCCCCAGACGCAGCGTTTCGGTGACGATGCGGGAGATCCGAATGGCGGAGCGGTGACCCAGCTTGTTGGTGTAGACGAAATTAGAGGTGTCCGTCGAAACCTTCACCGGCGGCAACCCTTCCTCCGGGTCGATCTTCACGCGATCGTCCAGCCACACCACTCCCCTCATCTCCTTCTTCCTGTACCAAATCTTTATGTAATTCTTTCTGTGCTCCCACAGCTTCGACGACGCCGCAATTCCGAACACCACGTGACGGAGCTCCGTTTTCTGGTCTCGGCGCTTCCCCGTTCCGGTACCCAAAGAGGAGGAGGATTCCCTCTTCTCCGTGACGTTTGCGTAGGGGAGAGAGGAAGAAGCGAGGTGGTTGATGATGAAGGGCGCGTGGTTGCAGGCGCTTGACGATGTTGAGACTAGCTTCAGAGTATAAAGCATGTAGATGAGCGAAACGAAGAGCATTAGCCATACCATAAGCTTCTGTGAGCCTAAGGATCGTGCCTGCGCCGTACATCGACCCTGATCCCACGTTACTTTCTCCGATTCTTTCATTTACTCAACTTCTCTCCTGCACAAAAATATATCCTTTCAATACCGTTAGACACAAAAATGAATTGAATAGAACAAAACATTAGTCTCCAGTTACGAACACACATTACGAGGTAGCACTTATTAATTTTTAGGAAGATGAAACATGCAGAGGTGTCAATGGAGGTGATGGGTTTGTGTGTGAGCTATATATGCAATGAAAATAAGGAGAGTGAATGCATTAGATAAATACTCGTTATCGGAGTTAGACAAACGTCTAAATTTCTACTTTTATAATTAGCAATTTTCACCTCTCTTTGTTTTTACTCTTCTGGGGATTAAGTGCTTAACTACTTTCTATCCAAAGCAAATCAACTACTCTATCATCTAAAACTGGCAATGGTAAAGTCCTCCCCGTTTGTCTTTTTCTTTCGTTTATCTTCTTCTTGGTCACTAACGGATTATTGTTGTTAACTTATATCAATTTGCTATGTTCAAGAATATCTTTATATATTAGTTTTGCGCAAACATGAAAAATCTATCGTTCTCTGTGACAGTCATTGACAACATATTAACAATAGAACCGTGTGCTGCCATTTTTTGTCTGAAATTTTCATTTTAGACGAGACTTCTTTTCTATTTGACAATGTTACTTTTCTTAATAAAACCAAAGTTTCTCATCCACAATAGAAGTCAGCACCTTTTAAGGAAAAAGGAAAGCAATAATGTCAATTTCTATTGCTTGTCCAACAACTATTGCTACACATATACAACACCTTTTACTTACCACTTACCATGCTCGAGTTAGTGAAAGGGATTTTCTGCTGATTTCATTCGACTAGAAATAACCATGTACTTATTGCTAGATACCACACTTTTTTAGCTGGTCAACGGATTGATTTTTACATACTACATTACAATTTTTTTAGTGTATAAATATTAATACGTTGTGATTTTCTTTTTTTTATATATTTTCACTACATTTTTTTTACAACATTTTAATATCATCTACGTGTCATTACGTGATTGGTCCAAAATTTCTTCACAATCAATAATAATAATCATAAACACCAACGTACAACAGTCACAAAATGACATGACACGTAGATGATATTAAAATAGTGTCAAAAAAATGTTATGAAAGTATCATTATCCTTATAAAAATTCAGATGCCTCGTTGATTTGTGTGTTTGAAATTTTTTTGTTAACTCCTGATCTCGTAAAACTATGCCTTGTTCACCTATGAATTGTGGTTTTCGTAGTAGATAAATTTTATATAGTTAACATGATAATGCCTTACGAAGTGGTACTTTATTCTGTCTCTGTTCTGTTTCCCACTGGAAAACTTTATAATTTATACTACTCATTTGTTGAAGGAAATTTATGTTAATATGAATTTTATGAGAAATGCTACTAACCCATGTACTCATATTCCATAGAATAGAATTCATTATGCACTTGACGGTATAACTATTAATTAACAAATATTGGATTAAGTGCACGGCATAGCCTACAAATTGACAAAAATTCCTTTCTAATTGAGTGTACATTCAAAACTGGATATTGCTAACTGAGAAAGAGAGAACGATATATAAAGGATAGAAGGAAAGCTACCTAAAAGGGAATACAAATTACAAATGAACGTGAACAACTAGTGGATTATGAAAGCAACTAGATTTTCCTTGGAGAATTGGAGCCTGAGGAAGATGCTCTGGAAATTACAGATATGATTGAATTGAAAGCATTGGCTGCTATCTTGGACTTAATCTGCCCTCTTTTTGGAAGTGGCTTTTGGCTTCTCAACCTGTTCCTGTTGGCAAATTCAGCAGCTGAAACACGACCCATTCTGTTGTTCATTCTCTTACTGTTAAAAAAACTGATCTTTTGAGTGAAGGTAGCAAATAGTGTTTATGTGAAGAGCTGGGTAGGAGGAAATGTAAGGTAGGAAGGAGTTTATATAGAAAAGAACCCTGAAAAACTCTATCCATATTTTAATATAGTTAGGTACGAGAGAGCGTGGAAGAGTGATGCAAATTAATATCGGGAAAGAGGGTGAAGCAGCACTGTCTCGCTGGTGGGAGTTAGGAAGCATGCCAGCTATTTTGTGTTACTCTATACGATTCCTTTCCTCTCAACGCATGACAACTTCAGCGTCGAATCCATACTTTTTTATTTTGAATGAAACAAAAACAAATCATCACAAGCGTGTACTGTATTATGTAGTTTCAAAGAAATAGGTTTATTGTTCTTTTCAGCCTTCACCAGTAGGAGCGATGAACACGTGCGGGTAAATCAGTAGGATCTTTGGTATCTTCACCAGTCGCTTGTTTCTTCCTTGGTCAGATACGTATGTTGACATTTGGACATCAATTCAAGAGCATGTTGCACTTCTTTGTCGCTGTCTCAGATTCAGCTGCAAGACCAGCTGGCTGTGTTTATGTATATTCAGGTCAAGCAAATATTAATAAATGATTGTATGTTAATTATTTGAGTGTGTATGGAACATTTTTCATGTTATTTATATACACATGATGATGGTGCGGTGTCACAGGGTTATAAAACTTGTTTTTCTGATATCAAACACGACCACCGTGCACCATGATATAAAAAAAATAAAAGAAGGTTTGTCAATTTCTGTCCGATATGTGTTCAATTGGTGCTTTTTATGACGGTTGACTGGATGGTATTTGGTTGACCTAACTTGTCTATTACGTGGAAGATTCAGGCCTGCCTCCTGTTAAGGTGGACACAAGGACATGGACAGATAGAATTTGTCTTTCTTTCCTTGTGTACTTGACTTTTGTTCCTGAGATAACATATTCTTGGATTTCATGCCAAGTCAGATACAGCAAAACAAATGAAGCATCTAAGCAAACTAGGAACGATTCTTTGATTAAGGCTAGAGAAAACTCTTTGTTCTCTTCCTCAAGGAAGTCACATAGGAAGAAGATATTAGTATCAGTGAGTTGCCATTGCTCGTCAATGGTAATATTTGGGTAAGAAAATTTACAAATGAATGCTGTGATCAATTTACCCGCCAGAACTTCATGCCATTGGCTGGGAATAGACTCCAACATCACAAAGAGACTGGCCATCAGATTCTCAGACAAGATAGAGATAAAACGACACACCATCAACAACAATGTCCTGGGCAAATATTGGGGTAGAAACAGAATTTTAGCCATGGCTTCAAAAAGAGATCCCAATTCTCAGCAAAATTCTCTTTCTTCAGCAGAAACTGTTTATCAGTACTTCACAAGCATCAACGGTAAAGATCTGCGACAATTGGATGAGTGCATATCCGAAGATGCTTGCTTTGAAGACCATGCCTTCACCAAACCATTCCAGGGAAAGAAGGTTTGTTTCAGAACCATATTTTCTACCAAAACTAAGCCATGGTTTGTTGCAAAGTGTAAATAGCTCTGCTACACAGTCTAAAAATAACATTGCAGGAAGTTATGCACTTCTTACAACAGCTTACTGAATGCATGGGCCGGAATGTGAAATTCAGGGTGAAACATATATACGAGGGAGATGATTTAACTGCCGCAGCGAACTGGCATATGGGTCATATTTCTTTCGTACATCTATTAATTTTCTCATTAGTTTGTAGTGTTCTCTTTATAAACAAATGATCAAGAGGTTGATTACAATCTTTGTGGTATGGCAGAATGGAAAGAGAAACAGATCCCATTCACAAGAGGTTGCACCTTCTTCAAGTTAACAAAATTGGGAAAGAACCTGATCATTTGGTACGTAGCAAAACAATTCATTCCGGTCTTTTATTTGTGTAAATCATGTGCTCACAATAAAAGTTAATCCAGGAGAACTGAGGTATTAATTGAATCACCTATCAAACCAGGAACCATAGTTTTGGTAAGCCCCAAAACGTGAATTGTTTCTTCCCTAGTTTTTTTCTTTCTGTGATACTGAAAGCAACTTTATTTTTTTACCTTCCTTTATGCACAGCCATCTCATATATGATAATCTATGATACTTTTTTTTTCGGGTATGTTTAATTGGCGTCCCTCTTGAAAAATTCAGACCCTATTGAAAAACGTGACTTCGACATTTGACAACTTTCCAAAACTAGCTGAGTGTAAGTCATCGTTCCTGTATTTTACAAATCCTTTTAGCCATCCAAAAAACTTCAATTAACATACACAAGTGCATGTTCCTGCAGGGTTCTTGAGAAGTCCTCATGTGATACTATCATGGATATTGAAAGTTTACAATATATTTATAGCATGCTGGCTTCATCCTCTCCTAGATGGCTACATAAAGCTATGGAGTTTCTTTGTTCGATTACTAAGCTCTGCAATCACTCTAGTGATTTTTATTTCCAAGACTTTCTTCAATTAAGGATCACACTACTTAGCATATACTTCGTCTTAAGAACTGCTAGCACCAGAGGGTTAGATATCACATCACTTGTCTCTTTCATCAGTACTCTCTAGCAACGAGAGAACAACCAACGGTCCAATAACAGGTGGAAGTGGTGGAGGCTTGCTATAGGCGACTATTGGGTCAGCCAACTTTATCCTAATTTTGCTAGCTTCATTCTCCTCTTGTTTCTTAGGTATTGGAGTCGTCAACAATCCTGTTTCAAGCATAAAATTGTGTGTGATAAATAAATTTTCTTATCTGCTCGCGCAGTTTAAGAGGTAACAAATAAACAAAAGCTTCCAAGAAATTAAAAAATACAATCTATACAATATAAAATATAGAATTTACACAATACCCCGTGATCCTTTCATCGAGTACTTTTGCCAGAACCTGCATTTTGGAGGCAGCACGAGTGCAACAGAACCCCGCATTTTTTTCTGTAGCTACCGTCCGTTACCTGCAATGATTGAACGAAACATGCTTTAGATTTATGAATAACTAAATCGGGAGAAAAAACACATATGACCAACTTAAAACAGAGGAAAGGCCAAACAGAGTCTCGTTCATAAAAGGTGTTAGACACATCTGCAAATCGATTACTGCAACTGGTGTCATCACATCACAGATTGATATTAGCAGCAGAATCCAATCTATATGGCCACACGCATTAACTACTTCTGATAAAGCATCTACATAAGAATGAATTTTTGCAAAGGATAACTCAACTGATATAGCCAGCGGAGAAAACGAAAATTTATATTTATCAGTTACTAACATACAATTCTTATACAAGGTTTCAAAAATGTTTTACGATCACAAATTTATCTACAAAATTAAAGATCGCAGCCATGCACTAAGCAACGATAGGATTCTTCGCACTCTTTAATTTGAATAACTTGTTTTATTGAAAAAAAAGAAGAAGAAAAAAAAGAAGAGGAAGAGCAATTGTGCTATGACTATACGTACAAGAACACATTATGAACGCTTCAATTCATTCAATTCAAGCCAGCGCATTCACTTACACACATTGGAGATCATGAACAACAAACTCCGAGGAATTAATTGAGCAAATAGCAAGCTTGCAAGAGTATGTGAACCAATGATAAGAGTGAAAAGAAAACTTACAGAAAGGATTAAATCTGTATTGGAAGGATGAGAAAGAAACAGAGGCGAAAGGAAGGAGAATAGATTGGAAGCTGATTAAATCCAACGGAAAATGGATTGTTCCCGAAGATTCCTATCACTCAATTTCATTTCATAGATTGGACCGGAGTGGACTGGACTGGACCACTAACAGAGTAACACCACAGGCCCATGCTAATTGCTATTCATCCCACCTTCCACTTCGGACCTTCCATTTAACTTTTTATATTTTATATTATTTGAAGGAAAGGAAGTAGTCAAGCAGCCGAATAAAGAGATATACTTTTATGTTTAAAATATAATAAAACAATGATATTGAAAAATTAAAATTGTACATCTGGATATTGTTTTCGAAATTTCAAAATTTTCTTCTATTCTGTGTCTCAATTTTTATGGGAAATTATTGCATTGGTTAGGTATAAATACAATATAAGTATAAATAATATTTGATTCTTTAAAATTAAATATAAAAATAGAGATAAATAAGTACATATCTCAATTTCGTATTTGTCCACCTGTCTATTCAAATGTTCATTCTCGATTTAAACTAATATATCTTCCATTTATTGGATAACTAAAATAGTTATATGAATTTCTCTTTGATTTTTATTTTTATAATAAGTCAAGTTTTAGTGAGAAAAATTAAACTCATAATTTCTTTCATTCTATTTTTCAACTTTACCATTAAATAAATCTTTATATATTCGAAACTCAACATAATAATATTTTATATCAGTATTTATTTAATATATATCAATTTTCCTAGTTTAATTATGAAATAATTGTTTATGGTGATACAATGACACTATATGTGTGAACATGTAGACTCAATATTAAATCAATAGTTGTATGGAATGAGATTCAGTTAGGAGGGGTATTTATTAGGTTCAAGTAAGTGAAGTATATTTTGAAATAGTTATAAACATGAGTTTAAAATAAATATGAGGCCCGATTGTATAGATGGAACTTCATATCTGACTTACGTTATGCTGATATGTTTATTTTGATGACATAATTATTAAAAAACTGTGCATTTGTTAAGAAAATGTAATAAATATTTGATGCTCATATATTTTGGACATATATATTAGTTATATGTGTTTGTTAGGAAAATTTAATAATTATATACATTAATACAAACTTTTTTCTCCTTAAATCTTGGAACACCTGCTCTATTCAATTTAGCAAAAGTAAAGTTTATTCAACAAGATGATTTTTAACATCAATATAAAATAATTATGATACCTACTTTATAAACGGGAAGATTTATAAATGGGAAGATTTAATGAGATGTTTTAAATGACATGTTATATATTTTGGATAGACATATTCAATATAGTAAATTTTTAGGAAATATAATAATAACAATAGTTTCTCTTTAATTCTTGTATAATTTATTAGTTTTTATATTGGTTTATTTCAACTAAATTACATTTAATTATTTTTTAAGCACTATATTTACTGTAAATATAATTACTTTTGGTATTAAATAGTTAAACTTATTGTACTTCTTCACTTTTCTAAATTAAACAAACAAGTATTTTAAGTCATTATACAAAAATAATAAAGTTGTTTTTATAATGTTGATAAGAACTTTCTTACAGAAGATATTGGGTTAAATATGTTTTTAGTCCCTAAACTATTGACCGTTTCTGGTTTTCGTCCCTCTTCCAAAGTAAGGTACAATTTAGTCCTCAATCTTTAAAAAACGTTCGTTTTAGTCGAAAAAACGAACGTTTTGAGGACTAAAACGAGGACTAAAAACAAAATTTTGAGGACTAAAACGAACGTTTTTCTAAAGAATGAGGACCAAATTGTACCTTACTTTGGAAGAGGGACGAAAACCAGAAACGGCCAATAGTTTAGGGACTAAAAACATATTTAACCCGAAGATATTTAAGTAATACAAAATTTATCCAAAAAACTTTTTACAAAAATTTTCTTCTTTTAAAGTTTAAACAACACAACTGAAAGAGAGTTTTTATAGTGTAAAAGTATATGTAGTTCAGATTATTGTTCTTTTTATGCGATATTATTCATATAAGCAGCTTTGAAAAAATCAGTTAGATATTGACTTTGACGTAACTATATAACCTTTTGTGAAAAGTTAAATGTTATATTATTTTTGTAGAAACAATTGTGGTATTTGCACAATTCATTTAGATGTAAAGTTTAACATGGTACATGTACTAGCATTTATGTAAAGTCAAAGTAATTTTATATCATTTAAGATTTGTTAACAAATATATCATGTTTATGAGCATTCAAAATATTATTTAATCACATTTAGCTTGCTATTTTATTAGACGTTTTTATTAATCTCAAAAACAAAATTCTTACACATTCTTGTTTTAACAATAGTTAAAAAAAATCAAAATAATCAATATTCTAAAATAAATATATATTATCGACAATTATTAAAAGTATCATTTAGGGTGAAATTTAATTCTAACAACAATTCCATTTAGTAAATTTATTGTTGTTTTTTGTATTTTTCTTTTCACGATAATTAATCAATTTCCGTGTATAACAAAAATTGTAACTATTATTGTTAACATTAAGTAATTTGAATAAATTAAACACAATATATTATGTTATGAAAAGTTTCGTTAGATAATTGTTCCTTTTATTCATATTTTGTAATAGTTATAGAAATGTTTATATATATATATATATATATATATATATATATATATATATATATATATATATATATATATATATATTGATTTTGATATAAATTATGGGGTAGTGGGTGTTAGATACATCGGTTCTCATGACTACCCAGATCTTTTGGAATGGTATGCGTTACTATTTATTATTCCCACGTTTCATTTTTTATGAGTCTTAAGATGAAACTATGATAAAAAAGAGAGAGTAGAAAGTGGAAAATATAACTTATGTTCGTCGTTAATAGTACTGTTATACATAAAAAAAGGTTTGAATTAAAAGTAATTACTTTAAAATAAATTTATTTTTTTCAAAATATTATTAAAAGTTTTATTGTTTTATTTTAGAATAAATTTGATCAATTAGTTAATATATTTTAATTATTATTTTATCAATAAAATATTTTTATTCTATAAATATTCTTTTATATATTTTATTTATATAAATAATATTTTTATTCATTTTGTATATTTTCATTGTAAAATTTATGAATAAATATAATTTGTTATTAAAGTTTATTTAGTAACTATTTTTTTCTTTTTGTCATTGTGATGTTCTAACATGTTTCTACTTTTAAGGACACGGATAAAAAGTTGGATACTTATATGAACTTTAAGAAAATAAATCAAATATTAAATTACATGACCTAATTCTTTTTAAGACGGGTATCCTTTTTCAAATTACAACGTTTATTTATTCCATGTTCTAACTACTTGAACCAAATTATTCTTCCATTGTTTTTTGTTGTTATTTTTCTAAAAAATAATACAGTGAATAAGAAGATTAATTCAAATTTTAAAATATTAACTTATATATATGTATATTACTTTTAATTTAAAATATAGAGACAAGGTTAATAAACTTTGATATTAAGAAATTAAAATAATTTAAAAAATATATAATTTATTAATACATTTATTGTGCTATATAAACTAAAAAATATTTTTTTCTTAATGTTTTCATTAATTGAAAAGATCTCACAAATACATATAAGCAAAGAGTATTGTGGAAGTTGGTAGTATTTGAATATGATAATATGAAATGAAATCAAAAGTGTTTGGTTTTGTGTTTAGAATTTAAAATAGAAAACTATTAGATATAAAATTATTTATAATAATTTATATATATATGACACATTTAACATAATTAGAAGCTAAGACATGGTTTAACTTGGAAAGGATCATAGGTCCTACAAGATCCCTACCAACCGAACTCTATCAATGGAGCTTTGTGGCTTCCTTTAATCTTCTCATCTTTTTCCAAAGGAATACATGTCATCTATGGGTCCATTCATATTCAAGTGCAACACCACCCATTATTTCACTCTTTATGTCTCACCCTTTACACCCACCCATTATTTCCATTTTTTATTATTTCATAATTTAAAAAATTATTTTAATAATATATAAAAAGAGATTGCTTTCTAAAACCTTATGAAATTTTTTTAAAAAATGTATTTAGTTTTTCTTATGGAAAATATTCATTACTATAAGTTGGTCATTAATTACCCAAAAATAATAAAAAATATTATTTATGTTCTTCCATTTTCAAGCATTTTTAAAATAAAAATACTTTCTTGACCTTCGTCTAATCAATAGTCAGCAACTTAAATATTATTACTTAGATTCAAAAGCTCATGATTATGTCGAACTAATGATGAAAAGACAATGCCCCTAAGTAGCATAGTTTTTGTTGTACTTCCTTCCATCGACGAATAATAACTTTCCTACGATAATTTTAGAAAAACGTAGTTAGTGCATGATCCCATGGCAATGCAACTTCTCCCTAATGACATTGACAATTTATTTATTTCAGATAAATATACGTAATTATTTAATATATAAAAATTATAAAGCCATTGTAATTAAAATATTTTTTTAAATGGATTTTTAACAATGGTAAAAATGTTTTTATTTTATTTTAAACAATCTCTTATAAAATTAGTAAAATTAATGAATTTTAAAACTGAACTAATTGAAATACTGAATAACTTGTTTAGTCGAACGAGGCATAATTTTTAACATTAAATATTTTCCATACAAAAATATAAATATTATTATCTAACTTTTAAAACATAACAAGAATATAAGGAAGGAATTTTTTATAAGTGTTACTATTGTCTATTTTCTTTAAATTTTCTTTAAATTTCATAGCTAAGATAAAGTATTGAAATGACATTAATTTTTATTAATAATTAATAACAATGGGATTTACAAAGATAAACCATCAACTTATTTTATAAATAAACTCCATGTCTAGGAGTTTATAAAATGTTTAATATTTTATTTTACATATTAATGATTCGTAATTATATAATACGATTAAATAACATTTTATTAAATATATTTTATATAGTAAAGAAAACTTGGGTCTATCTCACAAGAAAGTGAATTGATATTTTAAAAAACTTTCTTTTTAATTAATCAGATATAGAAAACACAAAAATTTATACACTGATTCAAATATATATTTCACTTTCAATTACCTAGACACTATATATATATATATATATAATCTTATTACAACTACACTTTATATGGAATACAATGTAGTTACACAGCAAACCTATAAAAAATAACTTAAGAGTAAAAAAACCTACTCATATGTGTTAAAAAATAACTTATATAAATGTAAAATATAATTTATTTTGTTTTTATATAATAGATTATTATATTCAAAAATATATTTTAAACTGATTTAAAAAGAGTTAAAAGTTAAAACAAATAATAATTCAATGAATGTAACATCATATATTAAAAAAAAACTTATGCTAATGCATGATTCATCCACTTGTGCACAATGGAATGAATTCAACTTACATAAACTCAAAACTAATGAATTTTTCATAAACATTAACACATGAAACAGAAAAAATGGTATACTGATAATATCGACAAAAAGGTAAAATTTAATAATGATCAATAAAACATACCAAGTACGAGACCACTTTAAGATAGTATTGAGCACATGATAACCTTTTCTTTAGTGTGTGGTATATTAATTTATATTTTGTATCCTCTCTCTAGACATGAAATTATTATATTCCAGAAAAGATTGTAAATCCTTCTCTATCTCGTTAAAATTCCATGTTTAAAATGATGGTTTTTTGGACATTAAGCTTTGTTTACAGCACACATCCATGGGGAATAACACTAGTTTTCTTTAGTGAAAATAATGTAGAAAGAGAAGGATTAAGGGTAATTAATTAATGAACATGTTGTTGTAGATTATTAATGAATGGTTATGTGATATTTGACACTTAACCTACTTTCTGGTCCACCTGAATCACAAAGCTTCAACTTTAATATTCTTCTTATCTCTTAACGATCCATGACTTTATTAACTTTTGATTAAAAGTAAATAATTACGCAGATTGTATGTTTACTGACTTATTAACTATATATATGCATAACATCAGCAAAGAAATTTAACTCGACCTACGCCTAAGAGAGTTGAACATGCCACATTAATTTGAAAAGTATGAATTTGAATATATAATATATGAAGAATACTTTTAGGTATAACTTCTTAAGTAGCATTCATTGGAAATTTTTTTATTAATATTATACTTCAAAAGTGTTTAAGCTAATTTTAAGCTTTTTTTATTAACGTTTTTATTATGTTAGTCGTGATTGATACACAATTTTTGTATTATCTTAAAATAGCTATTCTTTTCTCCAACATTCATTTATAAATAATTAAATATGTAAAAGAAATTAGAAGTACCGTGTTGACATGATATTAAAAATATTTGTCGATCTCACTTGAGACAGTTATTACTGGAGTTTCTATATCAACACACAAACATTTAATTAATTGTACACAATAGTGTCAAGAACTATTGATCGGAATAAAAAACTGGTCATTCTTAAAAAAAAGTCAAATAAAATATAAGTAGCACTTATATTATGGGATAATGATAATCAATCACAATTAGACATCACTTAATTGAGTGCCCCAACTAAAAAAATAGTTCACCCAGTTTTTGATACTTGGGTTTATGAGGATATGCACTTTTCATTGTATTAGCTAGAGTGTTAGACGGATTGGTTTTATTGAAATCTCCTTCATATAATTTATGGAGTCAAAGAGATTGAGGTAGTACGTATAAGATCATTGATTTAACACTATTATGAAAAAAAGAAGAATTATAACTGAGCAATTTTCAGAAAAAAAATTGGTGTATTAATTAATGTAATAACAAGGGAATTAAATTATAATTTTGTCAAGTTTGATATGGATGAGATATATAAGGTTGAACTACATTAATGTTGAGATGTATACCTGAATAAAAAAACCTCATGGATTGTTCCAACACTAGTTACATACTTTCGGCTAAACTCTATAAAGGGTTTCTTTTCTCACTCTTTCCGCGATAAGAAAAAGCATCTTTAGTTTCTTGTATATAAATGATTAAAGCAGACATAAAAATCCTACCTTTGATATATATATATATATATATGTATATATATATATATAGTATTCCCATGGAGAAAACGATTCAGTGTGTATTTGGGTTTGGAAAGGACCCCTTCCACTTACTCCTTTGTAGTAATGTAAACTACATATTTAAGTGTATGATGAAGGCAATAATGGGCAATTAGGTACAGTGCATTATCACATCATCTGCACCATTTTACTGTATTTTGATACTTTGCTTCAGCACACAACAAACCGCACCACCGGGTATATATAAAGATAGATAGATAGATACACATATCTAGGGTTAATGTTGTTGTGACTGAAATTAACGTTATCTTGATCTGCAATTAAGAGGGCATAGATCTTGAAGGGAATTGCGTGCGCCATGAGTAGAGGTGAAAGTTCTGGTGGTGGTCAGAGCTCTTTGGGGTATCTATTTGGGTCAGAAGAACAGCGAAATGAACCTCAACCCACAAGAACAGTTTCATTACCACCCTATGGCGTTGAAATCGACAACACTGTTAATCCTCCCAACACCCAACTTGTTGTCACCAACAACCGATCTCAAGGCCACCACTTGGGAAACATTGTAACTGTAAGATAATCTCCCATTTTATTAACCTTCATAGTCATCTTAATTATAGTTTTTTCGTTAATTAATATAGTTTTTTTCTCTCTCTATATATATATATATATATATATATATTACAGGATCGTCCATCGACAAAAGTCAAATCGGTTCCCGGAGGTCGTTCATCGCTTGGATACTTGTTTGGAGATAAGTGATATTTCATTCTCCGACATTGATTGATAGTACTGGTGCTATCTGACAAGGAGAATCGGTACTTTTTATTGTAGCTTATCTATGTGAGGTTTGAGTGAATCAATCACCTATAATTTGATTTTATTAGAATGTAAAAAGAATAAAAAAATCAAATCAAGGGATTAAGTTTCCCTTTTGTTGCAGGTTAATAGAAGTGAATAATGTGGGTCATGCGAGTGAAAAATAAACCAGTGTGTGCTTTGTCTGCTAGTTTAATCAGTTTAAATGGAATGTTAAATCTATTATTGTTGTGTAGTTGTACTTCAAATGGATAAGAAACTTTGTATTCTGTTCTGTGGCTGATCTTTAGCTAGCATCCTTAATCATGTATTTATTTTCAGTTGACCCGGAACTTTTTTAATTAAGAAAGTTAGAGATAGAGAATCATTCGTCTCATAGCTTTCCGATTGAATACAGACTGGATTTGCTTCGATTTTGCTTACTTTTATGTCTTACTTATGATGATCAGGGATTTGTTCTTATATGTTGGTCGACTAAGATATTCTTCAGCGACAAACAACTTTATTAAGTGTTTTAATTAATAAAGGTTTATTCTTGTTCTTAGTATTATTACTATACTTCAAATTAAATAGAGAAGTTGCAAAAGCATACGAGCTTAGAAGTGTACTTTAAGTGGGGTGTTTCTTCTTTCTTTAGATTTTGTCCTCTATCATTTATTTCAGAAAATGTTATACTGGAAACACTCTCACACAATTTCTCTCCAATTCGAGATTATGTGTTCTATTTACTTCGTATAAAGTATGTGTTTTCCGTGTTTGCTAACCCTTCCTAGTGGGATTGTTGTGATTGATTGAGCTCTTAATTTGATTTAATGGAAAACTAACATTAATTTTTCAGGCTAGTCGTTTTTTAATTGTGTTCAAGATTAACTCCATTTTTTGGATAGTGTATAATACTAATAATAATAATAATAATAATAATAATAATAATAATAAATATTATAAGTGATATGATAACTAAAGAACATATATGGAAATTGGATGAGAGAGAATATAACATGTTTATAATTTTTCTGCATTTTGGTAGTAGAAGAACATGGAGGTGGTGTTTTTCAGAAGTAAACGTGCATTTCAGTTAGGTTTTGACATGCTCAAAAAAATTCTAATGAAAAAATTATAAACCCTTCTCTTTTAGTATTTAATTCACCCAAGATTCCTAACGCACTATCATCAAAATGTAATGCTGTTTTGTCCAGAGCCAAATTCGTAATATATATGTTATGGTAATATGGTAGATAACAGTTTTGTTGGGGAGTTTATGCTCCAAGTTGTTCCTACAAAGGTCAACCATATTCTTGATCTTAGAAATGCATGTGTACTGTACATATAATTTAACACACAACTGATATAATTAAATTTACAGTATTTATATCAGTGATTCATTTCTTGAATATATATATATATATATATATATATATATATATATATATATATATATAGCTGTGAAAATATCATTGATAATGTAAAAAATCTCAAACAATGCATCTAGTTATTGTAAAAAACATTTGATCCTTTGTGTCCATCACAGTTTAAACCTTCTTTTCTGTGTTTTTTTTTCTTATAAAATGATAGTGACTCTATTCATGAGTATTATATAAGCATTTGACTAATACATGGCGATCTAAAATAAACCTTGTAAACATGTTGGTGATAGAAGAAAAATAACAAAAGAAGTTTGAATATTTTAGAAATAAAAGCATACTTTATATATATATATATATATATATATATATATATATATATATATATATATATATTATCTAGACATCTTTATCACGAAAATCTATAAAATATACTCTCCACTGCACTCTTTTAAAAAACACTTTATTAAAGTCTGGAGTTTATATTAAATCACAAAATTTCTGTGATATCTTAGTTTATATTTAAGGAATATTGCTCGTAATTATACTGGTTTAATGATTATTACCATCAATTATCATTCAATCAAAAGTCAATACTGTTGTTATGATGTTTAAGATAAATATTTTCAAAGTTATTGACTTTGGCAGAATAAAACTGATTTATGCTATGTATTTTTGCATTAGATTAACAAAGGGTGGTTATGCAGTTCATTTCATGAAGTAGAGAGGAAGGGTGATCATATATTGATATTACACTATCAACATAATTTGCTTTCATGAATTTGTGTTGAACATGAAAATAAAAACAGGAAAATAAATGTAGGGGGTGCTTAAGTGGGCTAATAGCTGGCTTGGTGTGTGATTGTTTAACAGCAAATCAATTGAGTGATAATTATAACTTTATGTTGTGTGGCTTAACTTGCTCCAACTTCAAATAAAACTAAGTACTAAATGAGCATGAATGGACCAAGAGGTTCGAGGAAAAAGATGAAAGAAGGAAAGATTGCACGTGAACCAGTCTGCATATCATGTACATTGTGATAAATAGTAGACAAGCAGTGAAGTGGGCAATGTCTGTTCAGGAATATGTTGGGTTGGGACACTTGGGGCTCATATCACCACTGTCTCTTCAGCAACTTGTCGGAAACCATTATAATGGACAATTACTGAAGAACATTAATAATTGAATCCTTGAAAATCTTTCCTTTAATCTTGAGTTTTATACTTTTGTTACTGTCAGTTTTTCCTGTGCATCTAACCTTTCTGATCTTCAATGGTATCAGTATATATAGGCTGAAACCTGAGGAATGGGATCTCTCAATGTTTTACAAATTTACAAAAGATACAGTTTTTACTTTTCAGTTTCACCCCATTAGAGTTGCGGTTTTGTTTATACATAATCTTTCTCTTTATAGATTCATAAACATTTTATGGGTATGATCATTTTTCTCATTCTCTTTCTCTTTTCTTTTCCTCGTTGATGTTATATGGCATGATACCTGGATAGGAAAACGTTCTGCATAAACCTGGTTTACCTTGCATATTCATTCAGAGAATCTTGATCTTTCTTCAAGTTGATAAGAATCTTTATCTGGTTCTTCAGTCATTATATGCTGTTGTGTCTAGTAATGTGTATGACTTAAAGAAGTTATTTTTGTCAGAATTTGTTGCAATTCGCAGTGCTTATGTGTTCGTTTCTTGGATTTGATTGCTTCGTGGCATTTAAAGTTGGAGTCTTTAACGGGTTGGATGATTTAGAGATGATCATCGGTCTTAAAAAAAACTGTTTTTATTCACTAAATTAATACAAAATTGTAATTTAAGAGAGTTTCAAACTTTTAAAAAAAAAATAGATATAATTTTTTAATTTAATTACATTACATTTTTTTAATATGTTTTATGATAATATTTAAATATTTATATTATTTAATACGTTTTTCATTTAAATTAGTTGAAAAAACACGCTTTATACTAAAACTGTCAAAATGGGTAACCCGATCTGACCCACCACGGGTTGGCCACTTAGTGAGTCAACCCAACCCAGCTCATTTATTAGCGAGCCGAAAAAATTCGAACCCGACCCGACCCTGCACAGGTTGGTGGGTTAAACGGATTGGCTCATTGGCTCACTTAATTAACTTTTTTTTTCACCCTATTCTTAACATGTTACTTTGATCGATCAAATTGATATAAAAGAAAATGAAACAAAAGAAATATATTATTATATATATTATAAGCTATCAAGCCTAAAATTTTGCCAATTTAGTTTAATGACACAGACACAACTGATAAAAAGCTACATATAGCTATTAACAAAAATATATAGCACAGTATAAAACTATCATGCTTGTAGATGGATAAATTCATAGTATTATGAGTGCGAAAGACTCTATTATTGTTAAGTAAAGGTTCTGCATTTTGAATAATTAATTTAATTAATTTGATTTGAATAAAAAAATAGGATTTGAATAATTAATTTAATCAATTTAATTTAATTAAAAAAATAGGTGGATTGGTGAGCCAACCCAACTCACCACGGGTTCAACTCGTGTGAGCCGGGTTCTTAGTGAGCTGGGTCAAAATTGGCTCGCATAAAAAAATTGTATTTTTTTCCAACCCAACCCGGCTCAGACCCGTGGTGAGCCGGGTTGGTTCACGAGTTTCAACCCATTTTGACGGCACTACTTTATACTAAAAAAATTAATATAATTGAATTAAAAGAATTATATTTTTTTTAAAATTTAGAAAATAAAATATATTAAAATTTTATATATAAATAAATTTTAATTTTATATCAAAATTAAGAAATTAAAAATATATTTAATCCTAAAAGAATTTACAAGTAATTTTAATTTTTTTTACCGTGAAATTTTAGACTAACTGAATATTGTATTAATCGAACATATTTTTTTACCAATAGGTCGAGTCTACCGTTCTAGTTTCATATAATATTTAAGCAATTAATATACTCGAAGTCAAAGGATATTATTCTTTTGTACATTATTACCACAAAAAAATAATAATAAAATGCTATGAGTTCTCGTTCAAATGATAACCAGCTCTTTTATACATCATTTAGTTCAAATAGTGTGCTTTTTAGCCACTGCATTGTAGTTATACTAATTTATATCACTTTTTGTCATTACAGTTAATTTAATTAAATAATAGATAGAATTAGGACAGAGAAAAGACAATGGGTACATATGTGTATTCTTTTTTATAATCTATATCTTTTCAACGCCAAAAAAACATTTTTATTTTAAAATATAAAATTAATAATTTCAGAGGATACAATTAAAAAAGAATATTATTTTTTATTAAGTGTTAAATATTTGTTGGAAGATTAAGAAATGTTTATAATTTTCCTTCTTTTTTAAATGGCTTTTCATATTCTATCCTGATCCTGATCAATATCAAACTCACTTGCAACAGTTAAAAGTAGAACTACAAAAATTATACATCTGTTACTTTATATTGAAAGACTAAAATACAACTAAATGATAGTTCTTTCAAAAATATTATAATTTTACTTACATTGTTAAATTAAATAATATACATTTGATGAAGTAAAGTAATTCAATGAAGTATTAAGAATCAGATTATTGTTGATTTTTTTTTGTAAATCCTTTAAAGAAATAAAAATAATTAAAATAAACTTCCCTAAAAATTAAAATAAATGTACAAATAAGTTAATTTGTAAAAAATATTTTACATTAAGATTATAAAAAATAATAATTTATCTACAAACTAATTTTAATTTTGATATTAAAAAAAATCTTTTTTTTTTCTCGAAAACACTGGCAGAAAATTTTCCAAAGCAAACCCTAAATAATAGTATTGGTCTATTTACTAGCTTTACATCAAAAGGCCAACAGTAACTTTGATTTTAACAGCCGAATTAATTTAAATATTTTTCTATTTTGAATCCCATAAAGAAATATTAGATTTGGAGTTTGTATTCAACATAATGATGCAATTATAATCCATTTGCTAGGGCTTAAGGATTAACGTATAATAGCATAGTAAAGCACACCATTTAATTAGATATGTTAAAAAGTAATAATGTTTTTATAAAAATTAAGACAAAAATTGCTATATTTCTATATTGTTTTTATTATTTACGTACGGAGAACAAATTTTGTTGCAAAAAAAGTCCAAGATAAGATGTTGAATAAAAATTTGTTGCAAAAAGTCCAATATAAGAATAAAAAACGTCTATCAAAAGTTGCAGTTTAAGTATAAAAGAATGCAGGAAAAACACATATATGATGTAATTAACGTGTCAATCTATTATGTAAAGTAAAATATAATCATGACTTAAAAAGATAGATAAATAGATCGTATTATCTCATTGTAGAAGTGGATGAAATTAGTCTCATCGTGAATGTTTACCTTCAATATTTCACTATGGCGTTTGAAAATAGTCTCATCGTAAGATTAGCATTGTTAGTCCAACTCTTAAGTATAACAGGAATATAGAACTCTGGTATAGTGAACTAGCGTAGCCATGAAACGACAGTGTGTAAAAAGCCAGACATAATAGATGTGAAACAAATGGTGCTAGATCCAAACATTTAAACCAGAACAAAAAATTAATGATAAATAATAAGCAAAAGGCTCCATGACAGACCATATTTGTCATCATAATTGTTTCCCTAAATCCTGACTACCAATTTGATTCCTAATGATTACTCATTTTGGTTTATCCTGAATGCTTTAGGACTAGATTACAACAGTGAAACTTTCTGAATTTCTATACATAGCAATTAATCTGAATAGTGGATAGGCACTGTATTTAAGTGAAGAGGTGTATCATGGTACATTATCCTAATAAGAAAGAATACTAATGTTTCCCTCGTCACTCAACTATTAGTTTCACACGTTACACCCCATCATTTCTCTTTATTTCCCTTCTTCACTCATTGTATCATCAATCATATGAATCACTTATCTTTCCCTCCTCTCGTGTCTCTCCAGATGTACACCCAAGACCAAGAGTGATCAGGTGATCATATTTCAAGAAAGAATTACTGACTGGGTGGATCCGGATTGAATTTCACTGATTCCCTCCAGATGAGCTCCTTGATGTGCTCTTCAGTGCATGTTGGCTGCTCAAAATCAAAATTGAATTGCCCAGGACCAACTGGTTCATCATTGATGTCATGAAGTGATGAAAGGTATGGGTGACACAGTGCTTCATCAACTGGAGGAAATAAGTGAAATATTACAAAAAGTGTATAAACAAATATGAACTTACATTCAATAATAAGCAAGTTAAAAATACATCCTTGAAACATAATTCATGAGGCATACCTGTAATGCGTTTGTTGGGATCAAAGATAAGCATCTTCTCTAGTAAATCCAATGCCTCAGGAGACATACTTGGGAATCTAGCCGAGAAATTTTGCTTCCTATAATGGGGAAGCTGTCGAATATATCTTTTAGCATTTTCACTTCGGAGAAATGCAAGACTAGCATCCTCTGGTGAACCTAATAACTTTTAAGCAAAAGGAAAACATAAGAAGAGTGTCAAGTTACAAACTAATTTACACATAACTGCAAAATCGGCTTATGCAATCCCTCCATTTTCTAACAATGACAACATTCAAAGATGGAAATACAAACCCTCCGTTATTCCCTAGTGTAGAAAGGGTAGAAGGTTTGGATAGATATTACAGGAATTTATGTCACGCAGCAAATATGTTGGTTTATAAACAAAACCACGACGATGCTAAAGATATTGGCTTTTTATAGCATTAACAATGCTTACCTTCCAGCTATCAAAAATAGTAAATTAGCAAGAGTAATGTTATTTCCAAATTATTTTTCACTCTCATTTCCACAACAAGGAGAAAGTCAAGATGAGAAGAGATAGAAGTGTGGATTAAGATGGTTAATTGCATAAAGATAAAAGAAGAAAAAAAATGTTGTGAAAGTGTTGTAAGAAAATGTAGGAATAACACTATTCAATAAGTAATAGCTAGAATGGAAAAGTAAACAACTAAACCGGAAGAAAATTTTAACTGCATGGTTTTGTACTTCATTAAGGTGAAGGGTGCCATTTCTGGACAACGACAGATTTTTCTATTTCTATGCAATCAGAGTCTGAAAACCTCACAGAACCCAATTCACAAAGTTAACTATCTAGCTAATAATTAGCAGTGATAGTAAGGGTAAGAAAACAAGGAGTACAAAATGAAAACCAATGGCTTTTTGTTTCCAGCAACTTGGGAGTATTAAGCATGTCTGGAAGGTCAAGGAAACAGGGTTCATAAGTCTAAACATGTTTCTTAAGAAGAAAAAATTTACAACCAAGAGACTAATGCCAGAGAGAGGTAATGCAGTACATTATTTAGAAAGCTTCAGCAACATGTAATGTCAAAATGAAGCACCGTAACACATACCTCCGTTATAAGCCTTAGTTGATGAACGTAGTCTTTCCCAGGAAATAAGGGTTCCCTGGTCAAAATTTCACCAAATATGCAACCGACAGACCAAACGTCAATTGCAGAGGTGTACTCCGAACAATTGAGGAGCAATTCCGGGGCACGGTACCACCGGGTGACCACATACTCCGTCATGAAATCGGTTTCAGATGTTATCCTTGCCAAACCAAAGTCAGCAATTTTAAGGTCACAGTTCGCGTTCAGAAGCAAATTACTGGGCTTAAGATCTCGGTGCAAGACATTAGCCGAATGCACATACTTCAGCCCCCGTAAAAGCTGATATAGAAAGTACTGCACAAATTTCAAGAAACATCAGTACCGTGCTTAATTTATTTAACCTACATGGGTTGAGATAATCACTTTAAAATATGTCGGCAACAGAATGAATGGGATTTTTTGTGATCTTTTTTCAAAGAAAATATGAATACAATGCAAAAGTGAAAAAGGCAACGACAGGAACAGAGGGAAACCTGACAATGGTCGTCGTTAAGAGGTTGATCAGAACGAATAATGTGGTGAAGGTCAGTGTCCATCAATTCATAAACAATGTAAACATCATTGAAGGCATCCTTTCTTGGAGGTCGTATGATATCCCTAACAGCAATTATCTGCGAAAAAACAGTGATTACTAAACAGAGAAAGAGAAATATAAATAAAAAGAGATTATTAAAAAGAGAGAAGAAAATGAACATTTTCATGGTCCATGTGGCGAAGGAGCTTAATCTCCCTCAAAGTCCGTTTAGCGTCAATGATGTTGTCAAAGGCGTTAGCAATCTTCTTTATGGCAACTTCCTCGTGCGTATCGCAATTAACAGCAGCACTGAAAGAAAGAAAAGAATAGCATAGTAAGGTACCATTAATCGAAGCAAGAAAGAAGAAGAAGAAAAAAGGGTTTGTTGGGCATAGATACCAAACGATGCCGTATGCGCCCCTTCCGATGGGACGAAGCGGAGGGACATACTTGGAGGGTACCTCGAACAAGTGTCCATAAACGTTGTACTGCACGTATCGACCTCCGTGAATCATAACCTTCTTAATCCCTTCTTCCTCTTTTCCTTTGCTACTCATCTTCAAATTAACTTTCAACCACGCACTGCAAATGCCAAATCTCTCTCTCTCTTATTTCTTTTGAAAATCCATCATGTGAACTCGCTCATTTATTTTTCAATTCAAACACCAACTCCTCCATTTCACATTAATTATTCCGTGCTCTTTCTCCAATTCAATTTCTCCAACTGTCTATACTGTTAAATATTAATGTCAGAGTATGAAGTGCACAACCAAAATATTTTAATCAGTCTTGTTCTTCACCTAACTATAATTTAAAAAAGCTAATTTAATTTCCGTGTATAATCACGCTTCCTAATTCTTGTCTTTCTTTATCTAAATGATTTAACTGCCAACAGCTGATTACCATTTCAATTTCGTAAAAGACTTGCTACTGAAAGACAAAGTCCTCTCAAATTGTAATTTAATTTTAAATTGACCAAATCGTAAAGGCTGTAATCAGATTCAGTCTAAGGTTTTGTAAGGATGAATTGTTTGGCAATAATTGGTATGTAAATTTTCAACCATGGAAACTCGCCGCCAAGTGAGTATTGAATATGAAGTAGTTGTAAACAAAAGCGATTGAGCGTATCTAATTTTGACGCCAAAGATGGTAGAGTAGTCCTCCAACTCTGTTCGTGTTTCAAAGGTGACCTCAAATTGCAAACTAAGTGACCACTTGTTTAGAGGATTGGTATAAGGGTAAATTATATTAAAAGAAGAAAAGGTTTCAAAAAACAAATTTAGTATTAACATTTTTTATTAAATTAATTATAAAATTTATGTTTTCGAAAATTAATAATTTTTTAATACTAATATATCTTTATTAAATTAATTATAAAATTGTTTAAGAAAAAAAAAGTCTCAAATGCTAACATATTTCTATTAAATTAATTAAAACTTTAGGTTTGAGAATAAAATTTAATTAAAGTATATGTTAATTTCAATAATATTAAAAATATATTTAATGAGTTAAATTATTTTTTCAATAAATTATAATTTAGTTTAAGATAAAAATAATAATTAGCTATTTTTATTATTTTATAATCAATTTTAATATGTGTATGAATATTTTTATCTTAGTATTTTTTTATTTGTGTGATTAATGTTTTTTATTTTATTTGTATTAGAATTAAAAATTAGAAATATGTTTCCTTTTCTTGATTTTGCTTTCTCTATATTTTTTAACTTATGAAATTTTTTGTGTTGATCGAATTGTAAAATTATTAACTAAATTAGAATTTGATTAAAATTTAAGCTCTTGGAGGATAGAAAAGATGAATTCTCCACTTAAGCAGATAAATATGAATCGAAACTAATTACAATAATTTAATAAATAATTTTAAATAAAAAATCCAAAAAAAATTTTAAATAAAATGTCTTATTATTAAATTTACTTTAGGTCTCGAAAACCCTTGAACTATCTAGAACTTGTTCTTCTAGTTAAATTTTACGTCTTTTCCTGACAACACTAGTCCAAATCAAACTTAAAAATTATAAAAATCAATTGAGAAAGGATAAATAGATAAGAATAAAATTTAATGTTAAATTGTTTGATGAAATTGAAATAAATGAAAAAACATATTTTAAAAACTAAGTTTTTTTTTTTAAAAGAGTAAGATGAAAATGAAAGAAATAATAATGTAGATTCACCGTTTTTTTTCCTTCTCTCATCCCTGAATCAAGCCACCAATATTATTTTCCATTCCCCTTTCTACCAAATAAGGAATGTGTTTTGACAAAATATTTGCAAAAACAGATATAAAGTAAAATTAACATAGTAAAGCTAATGCAACTTGAATTATTTTGTTTAAATGTTATTCTTTTAAATTTTAGTTGACGATAGAGTTTAGTATAAAATTTTCTCAACATAACACTAATTTCTTAACATAAAAATTTATGCTTAAATCTATTTTGATTGTATAGTTTTACGAATGTGAAACTTCAATCTTCACAAAATTTTAGTTACATATATAAATTAAGTATTTTTATGTTAGTGATTAATGTCTTCCAATTGTTAAAAAAAACTAAATATCAATTAGTAATAAGAATTTAATTTTTTTGTCACATAAAAAAGTAGTGGGAAAGTTTAACGACAACTTTTAATCTAACAATTAACATTTTCTATTTATTATTGACTAAAATATGTAGTTAAAATTCTATACATACCAAAATGCACCCTCAAAACAACATGAAGTGAGTGAATTTAAGCCTAAAGATTAAAAAGCAACAACATACTTCATATAAATTAAAATTAGAGTAAATAATGCATGAAACATTGTAATGCCACATACTTCAAATAAATGAAAATGAGAGTACAAATTCCTTGAAGAATGTGGGATTACGCCTAACCTATAGACGAACGAATCCAACATTTTAATAATAGTAATTACTATTATTAGTTAAAAAAACGGAAATTTCATTTAAGAAATGACATTGCATTAAAACACCTGCAGTCATTATAGTTTAAATATGAAACAACTCAATCAAAAAAATAACAACTATGTACATTAAGGTGATTTAAAAATTTAAACAATTAGCCTAACATCATTGGAAAATATGCCTAAAATAACCACTGTATATTTCAAATTCAGGTCATGATACATTTTCACATCCATTTAGCCTGTTCTGAGAACAGTTATTAGTTACAAGGACCGCATTGGCATTCAATGTTACAAAACACTGGGCTATATTAGTTGTAACAAAAGAGTTGAAACATGAATTCAATTATTGGCATAGATTAATCATGTAGTTAAATATCTTTAAAGTTGGATATATCCAATTAAAAACATTTTTATAAATGCTCACTTCCAAAATCAATTGCACCATTACCCACCCAGTTTACAACAGCCCATTCTCACTACCCAAAGCATCACACCTCAAACATAAATTCAGGACAAAAATTTTCATTGTATAAATAACTTAAGTAAA
Organism: Vigna umbellata; assembly: GCF_029865625.1. NCBI lineage: Eukaryota > Viridiplantae > Streptophyta > Magnoliopsida > Fabales > Fabaceae > Vigna > Vigna umbellata. The sequence continues at coordinate 11,098,401 of NC_142174.1, read as the reverse complement.
ATGTCAGCCAGATCAAACTACTTTGGAACGAGGGGAGCTAAGCTTAACTCGAATGACAGCCAAAACTGAACAACCTTGAGCACAAATCAATTATAGTCAAGGAATGTTTGAACTTGTTGGTGCTCCATAACCACCAGCACCACGACCGAAACCAGGCCTTCCACCAGGACCCTGAAAATAGAGTCAAGCATACATTTCAGACTTGGAATAAAACTAAGCAAACCCAGATAAGAACAGCTACTACGAATTCGTTATCAGAATAAGAATTGTAACAAAAAATAAATGAGAAATTGTCTCAAATCATCCAATGTAACTTCCAACTTCAAACCGAAACGAGTTTAGATAGAACGACAATTTAAAGGAAGTCTAAATCAGAGGCCTAACTTAACCAGCATGAATTAAACAAGAAGCCAGAAGCAACACAGTAGGTTCCTGACTATAAGTAATCATAAAAAGTAGGTTCCTGACTAATCGTAATAATTAGATAAAGAAAGTTAAAAAATTGGGAAACCCAGGAACAAAATGGTACACTATGAAAATTGGTAACATAACATATTCTTCAACCGAATATGTTCATCCCAGAATGCTTATCCATCAAGTCATCAATTTATTCAGATAACGGTATCATCGTCAGATGGTTAATGTACAAGTCTATTACTTCAATTGGGGTATAAAAAAAGAAACCACAGTTTCTCTTTTCAGAGTAAAACGAAGGATCCACCTTGGAGAATCGGAAAATATGAAAGTATTTCATTGTTTGTAATACAAATTTATCCTAATTTTCCCTCTATTTTCTCGTTACAGTGCTATAACAGTGGTTGTGTCTCTTTCAGTATCTAAAACTAAACTTCGCACTAATTTAGGTGGACCATGGCTAATATAGAAATCCAACATAGAACCATGGACAACCGTAAAATAAAGTAAAAGATATGGAATAAAGATATTTGAAAATATGAAATAAATAAACTATTAGAAACATAATGATGATTGATAGGTTGCAATAAGTTACCCCAAATGAAGGTCTGTAGTCAGCAGGAGCTCCACCTTTATCCCCAAAGTCACCACCAGGTCCCCGGGGACCTCCACGGTATCCATCTCTATCACCACCAAACCTCCTCTCTCCCTCAAAGCGAGGTGGGCCCCTGTTCAAAGAAAATCACAGTCAAATCAAACACACCAATATCACAATTCGAAGTTATAGCGAGAACAACAACGGCCTATTACCTGGGGCGATCACCGGGTGGGCCACCGAATGGTCTTCCGGCGGGCTTGGCCTGCTTCTTAAGAGTAGCGGGCACGATTTCCGAGGGAAGGTTGAGGTATGTTCTGAGGAACTCAATTCCATCGTTGGTGAGGAACCAGTAATAATGCATCCAAGCAAATGTCTCGCGCACGTACTCCCTGGACTTGAAGCTCTGCATCAGCTTTATCACCTGCAGATTTGGAACATCAATATCTGGGTGCTTCGCCAGATTGAAGTCCTTCTTCGCATAGCAAACTCCCTCTGAAACAAAACCAACCACGTCACAATTTTAACACGACACAAACCTTAAAAAACGACACGAGAGAACATTAACGAACCTTGGAAGAGGTATTTGCAGATCTCTCGACGGTTCTTCTCGGAAATGATCTTCACAAATTAATGGAAAACAAATTAAATAAGTATTTGCATAAACCAATTCCAACAATGCAAGCACTGTTCAATCTTTATCCACGAAAGAAACAGCTAAGAGGATGAAGTTCAGATACCATGGTTGCTACGGCGCAGCGGCGACGGAGAGAATGTCTACTACCTCACTATGCCTTTGCCGCTTGCTGCGATACAAACCCTAATTCCGCTTTCTATGGTTTATAGCAGACTTCTCTCCATGTAATACAACTATTGAATTGGGCCTATAGATGGCCCGAGTTTCAAGCCTTCCTGTGACTTACTCCAGCGAATGGACTCGTATGAGAGCCCATTTGTTTCTTTGCTTTGTAATTAGCCCACCTTATTCTTCCTACAACCACACTTTCTTCTTTCTACAACAAAAACATCATTGTGATGCCCAATATAACCTTACAGAATATATATAAACTATTAAATTAATTAGGTAAGCATTTAATGCTTACCCACATGTATTTACTTCTCGAGCTGCCCATTATAATCCTATAAAAATATATATAAATTATTAAATTAATTATATTTGCTTCTTCCATTACCCTCAAATCCTTCTCAGGAAACATTCAAATTGGTTTTTCTTTTTAGTGTTTTTCCTTTTCCTTTCGTATAGGTTCTTCTTCCTGGATTTCGTTTTTCATCTTCATTTGGGTTGAAGCTTAGAATTATGTATTTATTTACTTTTTCTTTATTTACATTATTTTTTTTTAGTTTTAAACGTTCGTAATTATTTATAATTTTTTGAAATCCAATTTGAAGAATGGAAAATCTGTTTTAGAATAAATACCAGATTTTGAAATCCAATATATATGAGTGTCTAATTTTCGAAATTTGGTTTTAAAGTGTCATACATTTCAAATATATAAAATTTTAAAATTCAACTTAGAAATTTTTCAAATTTTGAAATCTAGTTTAGTAATGTGCTGGAATTTGGAATTTAGATTAAGAATTTATCGGATTTTGAAATTTAATTTAGGAATATACTGAATTTCGAAATTCAATTCTACTAACATGGTCTTTCCACAACATGTGTTACTTGATCGATATAACTTGTAGTGTTCTCATGTTCTTGTTCAACAATATCCTTATGTTGCTCATCCAAATCAGGACCAATTATAATAAGAAGTTTTTTCAACTTTACTGTGTAAAGCTCTCAATTAAGTATTTTGAGACATCTCGTGTTGTTTTCATTTTTGTAACAAATAAATTACAACATTTGTTATAAACAACACACCAAATAACTATACTTAAAAAGAAAAAAAAACACACACTAAATAACTAAAAAAATAAATTAACTAAAAATTATAAAAAAACAAGTGACAACTTCAAATGCGTTTTTTATACTAAAATATACTCGAAAGAACAAAATAAAACACGAAGCAGTGGTTAATACATATTGGATATATTTAAGAAAAAAAAAGTAGTTTGATGACAACCATTTAATATTCAAGGCTAAAATAGTAATAAAAAAATTCAAAAGATAAAGAAAAAAAATGTAAAGTAATGATGGATAATATTAAATAGATGTGAAAAATGTTTAGATGTGTCCATATTTTAAGTAGGAGTTCCACAGGAAGAAGCTTAAACAGAGAATGATTGAGCAAAAGGAAAAATGAATTTTGGAAAAGAAAAGTAAAGTAAATGTATGAAATTATTTAGCATTGCTTTATCGAGTGGATGAGTAGAGATGACGAAAATATATATAGTTAGCGAATGAATAATGGTTGGTTAGCTCTTTAAGCACAAGGTACATTTCATTTCCAAAAGGAACACTTGCAGTGCAGAATGAAAATCTTTTGGGACGTGCATGCGTGGTAAGGTAAGACAGAGAGGACAGGGAGTTGGTCGTTACATCAAAAAAACAAGACACTCAAAATTAAAAGGCAAATCCATTATTGTATATTCTCATTCAAAAAACACCAAATGTACAGTCAAATTAATAACAAATTCAATATTTTTCCATATCTTCAAAATCAAACTTTCCTGCTGCTGCCAATCGCCTTTATTAGTATCCTCTTCCATGTCAAACACTCAATAAACACTCTTTGCTATATTTATATATATATATATATAGAATAATATTATCTTCACTCGTTTTTTCGCAATCTTTTTCCAATCAACAATCGAAAGCGAGGTTGGAAAAAAAAATGAAAAGAAGAAAAGCAATCTCTGCATAAGTTTCAGGCTGGCCTGGACCATTTCTGAAAGCTCTTCCTGGTTAGAAGGGACATGAGAAAAAGAGCAGTGGGGACAGTCCTCGATCTCAGTCATAAAGATGAAGGAAAAGGTGAAAGTGTATTGGTTCCAATATTTGACGTGTTTGGTGCTAGTTCTTCCCCCCCAAGTTGTCCTTCAACGCTGTCCCAGAAAAGAAAACTGGGACAGTGTTGTTGATTCTCCACCCACTCATTCAACTCTTGTCTCCGCAAACACTCCAGTGCCATTTCTCCTTCCTCGTCTATACTACAACCCTGCACTTCCATGTTTGGCACCATGTTTTCCACATTCTCTATCAATGGTGGCAGATAATTCGTACTATCAATCACTGTAGCTGCTGTAAAAGTTGCTGCTGCCGGTGCTGGTTGAGGAGGAAGAGCGTGATGGACTTGGTGGTGGCTCAAGTTCCACGTTTCGCTGCTCAAACCCAATGAATCTTGGAACAGTTCTGCTCGAACATTGCTGGTGTCTACTGTTGTTGTCCCGTGGTCTAACGAACTAGTGTCAAACATAAATAGAGGGCACGTCGAGGAAAATATGGTTTCTTGCACCGCTGGTTTTGTTGTTACGTTGTCTTGGTTGCCAAAGTGATCTAGTTGGTTGGAACTATAATTGAACTGAGGGTGGTGATCCACACTCTGTGTAGTGGTGATTGATGAAGTCACCGAAGGCTTTCTAATTTTCTTTTTGATCCAAGAATTCCAATAGTTCTTTATTTCATTGTCAGTTCTACCTGGTAAGTGGCTTGCAATGTGCGCCCATCTGCATTTCCCAAGCAAAAGAAAGAACATCTATAGTTAATTAATCGAGTTTATATAATGTTTTTACATTATTAAAAACAGTGTCTTCTCAGTTAAGATGTCTCGCGTAGAATCGTAATTTGGAAGCAAATGTGTTGAGAAAAACGTGGAAAGAAATGGATAATAAAATAACAATTTAGTTGCTTCAAGAAAAAGTAGTATTAGAATGAATGTCGACACGAGAGGCTGTGAGTGCACACACACTGAAAACAGACAAGTAAATTTCAACTGACAAAATTGCCTGCTTAACTTCTCCAAAACTGTAGCTCCGGGCATGATCCTTCAGATTGATTCGTTAATAACTATGGCTGATTTAATTACGACTAATTCCTATGAATGAGTTACATAACTAGTGCTACAGGTCTCAACTCTATTTCTAATTGCTCGTTCTATGGAAAATTAACTGCATAATAATACTATCTGTGATTGATCGTGTTCCAATTAATTTGAACCATTACCATAGTTTCTTTCTTGAAATATCCTTTCATACTGATCAATATGAAAATTTTAGGGTTGGTGTTTGATAGAAAGAAGAAGGACAAGTATACAAGGTAGTGATTGGAAAGAATTGGCAAGAGCAAACCGGAAAATGCAGTGATCGTAATGAAAAATGGTTGATAGTGTGTACAATGAAGCGTGGTTCAAACCTGTTGCCAACAACCCCGTGAAGACTTATAATTAACTTCTCCTCTTCAGGTGTAAACCTTCCTCTTCTAATATCAGGCCTCAAATAATTAATCCATCTCAGGCGACAACTCTTGCCACACCTTTGAAGCCCTGAAAGCCAGGCCAAAGAATGAACATCAATCATAAATTAATAAAAGAAAAGGGTTGATTTCATCACAAAAAAGCAAGTCTAGCTAGGGCAATTCCATACACGATGAAGGAAAGAAGAGATATTTTTGATATAAAAATAGATAAATAGATAAAAAGAGAGACCAGCTTTCTCTGGAACTTCACTCCAGCAACCATAGCCGTGAGTGGTAATGTATCTGATGAGCTTCTCGTCTTCCTCGGGAGACCAAAGGCCTCTCTTAACCTTCTGTTGGTTACAGCAAGAATGGTGACCCATCTTAATTTCTTAACTTCTTTTGTAGCTACCTATGTAGTCTTCTTCTATTCCTGTCTTTTAGTCTTAAATGTTTCCTCAGTGGCCTCTTATTGCCTCGATCAAATGCGGGGATTAATTTGTATGCAATCTCTTTCTCTCTCTCTCTCTCTCTCTCTCTCTCTCTGCCATCCTTTAAAAGAGAGAGGAGAAGCAGACAGTGCAAGAGCCGACATTTACAACCTGATGGGGTCCACGAGTGGGACCCACATCTCCATCTAACCCTAAAACGACGTTTCATCAACCTTGTGCTTGTAACAGTGTCAGCATTTCTACGTACATGCGTAGTTTACGTACCCAAACTTTCTTCACACACTTAACTCTTTCCCACTTCCACAAAACTCCCAAAATTAATAACAACCCAATTGCTAGCGGAAGATGAAAACGAGAGAAAGAATATTGCCGGTTGTTTCATGCGCTTCCCTGTCTCAAACTATTCAGCAACGTCATTTCATCAATAGCAACAATTGCTCACTGAGAGTGATCGTTCTTAATAGTACATTCTTTTAAAATAAAAAACTAATTATTTACATAAAATAAATCAAATCAAACACTTACCAGTAAGATGAGTAATTATTTTCCTTTTATTTTCTTATAAAAATTATGACCAAAGTATGATAGGCTGAAACTGTTGATCATTCTATGCTTGTTTAAAATAACAAAATCATTTTTAAGCTTTATTATTACATCAAGATTGTGTTTATTCAATGAAGGTAATGATTTGCATTTTTAATGGAATAATATAGGCCAGAATTTCAGAATACATATAGTTAATTAACTACCCTACAATTTGAACAAAGTTGTTTTAGTTTTTAAGCAATGTTTATTCTACAGCCTCAGTCATGCATAATTGATTTTGTTTTGAAGTCTGCATTATTCTGATGTATTTATAGAGATCATAATCTCTCGCTCTCTCTTTTATATATAGTTTTTAAAATAGATATTATATTCTTATTCCTGAGACACTGAAAGAAAAAGTAACCGTGTGCCTATCATATAACTCCCAACCTCATGGAGGAAAGTTGGTTCTACAGTGGTGGCATTGAGTTCAACATTATTATGGTATGCTATGGGAAACAAATAATTTTGTCTTTTAATAATATGTGATGAGTTCAGTTTCAAATCTGTCGTTTATATATATAGTTTTATAACCTCAATATGATAGGCTATAAGGTTCACTTTCATTAACCATACGAACATCGGGATGAGAAATTGAATAAATTTCGAATAATTTTTTTAGGCGATGAAGAATCACATAGTAAAAATAATGTTAAATAAATATAAAAGATTTGTGTGTGAAAAAGTATCATTTATTTAAAAAGAAACATTAAAAATTTCTTTTGTTCGATGTTAATTATATATTTATATTTTAACATGTAAATTATTTCTTGATTTAATTTAATTTTGATTGAACAGTATTATCATAGTATTTACTAAATGTATTGGTGATAGTGGCAGGTGGGATAGCGTAAATTTCATATATTCGGAAAGAAATTGACATTTAAAATATTTGTTTCTTCCAACAGAATCTTCAAAAGCAATATAATGTATAGAACAAGTGTGAGAGAGACTGAAAAATGAGTTGTTGTTTTATGATTTAAGCAAGCCCAAGCTACTAATTATTTTGACTTGATTGTCTTTTCATTTAATTAAGAAGGAATAATAATTTCATTAGTGGTGTTGGAAAAACGTGTATAAGTGACATGATTGACATCAATTAAAGTTAATAGCCTAAATGGGACTTCTAAATCTCAGGTTTTAGATTTCACCAGCTGCAACTTTTACAACATAAAACCTATAATCATTGCTCATCATCCATACCATACCACCACATAAGCCTCAAACCAGAATTATCAACTACATTAAGATTTAGATAAATTTATTTTCATATAATAACAAAAAATATCTGGCCCTCAATTATGAAAAAAGATGTTTTAGAGGAGAGAGAAAAAAAGAACATAAGAAGATATGGAAAGATAAGAGGATGATCTGGGAAGTGGGAAGAGGTGACCCACAGCAGTAGTACATCGAGGAAAGATAGAGTGTCGGCTTAGCCTAAAGTGGGCTATTATCGTGTTTCAATGATACCTCCATCGAAAAGCCCCATTAGTTATGCAGCTGAGATCATGTTCCTATTACACAATGACATTGCCTCTTAAAGTAACCCATGCACTCAACTTCACTAATCTCCTCAATCTTCGTTTCGTCATCAAGATTTTCCAACACTTCCAATATCATTTCTCTCTCTTCATAATCATTCCATTAAGACTCCCTCTTCTAACTTCTATGCCCAATCACTTCCATTTTTCTTCCCACCCTTCAATCCATCAATGTATAAGTTCATGAGTTGCTATTTTTAAAATTCAGTAATCATAGTGCATGTAGAATGCAATGGTGAGATGAAGAAAATGAGTTTGTTTGTTTGTTTGAATGCTCTTATGATTGGAATTGTTTAGAAAGAAAAAATACATCTTTAAAAAACTTTTTGATACTTAAGTTAGTAAGAGTGTTTGTTGTAGACCTAAATGTTATTATTGGAATAATAATTATGATATGGGTATAGTTTTAATAAACATAAATTTGGATTATTTCAAAATAAAGATTAATAGACCTTGTTGATCATGTTTTTGTTAAAAAGTGAACTTTAAGTCATATGTCCAACAAACAACAAATATCGATAAGATATGTTTTAACCTGACTCTGATACCATGTCAAGAGGTGGGTTTTAAGTCTAATTCAACCTTACAAAATCGACTTGTAAGGTGAGGTTTGCACCCACACACACACACATATATATATATATATATATTATAAATTGACTTTTATCTCTATTCGATGTGAGACTTTCAACGGTTTTTAATGTGTCCACTAAGTACAATATTGTAAGTAGAATATTGAGATGAAGAAAATGAGTTTATTTTGGGTGTTGATTAGTTAGAGGGAAAAAAGTATTAATATGGCATTTGAAAGGTTTGTATGAATACGTATATGGAATATACATAGTTAGCGAAAGGGAAGGGAAGGAAGGGTTGATTGATGCGAATGAACCACCAAGTTGATGTAGAAGGGAGGAAAGTGATATTTGCTTGTATGAATCGCAAGCTAAAGCTTTGAAAGTAATATACAAATGATTTTTAAAATAGACCTTTGGGAGGAAATGAAAAGGAAAATCATTGTACTTAGCTTTAAGGAGGAGCAATATTGGAGGGATTCATGTGGGTCAGCCCCAGTTGGATTTTTAAGCAGTGATTAGTGAGGAAAAACACACATACACACTATTAAGGACATTGCCTTTATAAGCATGGTTGGTTAAGTTATTAAGTCATGGATGAAATGTCTCCACCATTGCCTCTTTCTTTACATCTTCATCAATCAAACTACATTATCCATACTAATTATCTACTGCTGCTACTACTACAGTAGTGTATGGTGGTGGAGTCATTCATATGGACCCCTCCTTCCCCTGTTTCTAATCGAACCCTCAAAAGTCACAAAAGCTAAAACAACAATCATAATTATGCATGAAAAATGGGCTGCCATATCACATTAAATCAATCAATATCTTAATAAAAAAATAAATTTTAAATTTAACTCAATTAAAAAATCAACTTAAAATAAAGTTTATATTTATTTATATATTATAAATTGGTGACACTTTATCAATATGAAAATTTCAACATGGAACAGAGAAAACGGCAGATTTTGAGAAAAATGAACAAGCCAATATCATTTTATCACTGACTTTTCCAATCACAATAATACAACATACCCTTCCCTTGGAAAAAAGAAGAAGGAATTTTTGGTTTTGTTTTTCTTATTTACAAATTGGGATTTTGACTGCGCTTCTTCTTGATTGCTGATGGAAGATTGTATGAGAATCTTTGCTTGCAGTGTTTGAAGATTAAAGAGGTTAAAACACGTGGGTATTTCAGAAAATGAGAGGAGAGATTAGAGTTCACTAAGTACTGTTTGTATAAACTCACATTATAAAAAATTTATTTGTGTAACATATAATTAGTCAAAATTAATTAAAGTAGTGAGTGACGTGAAAACATATCACTATTTCATCACGTGATCAACTCAATTTTCTTAAGCATGATTTTCGACGAAAATAAAAAAACTTCGTGAATTAAACTCAACCGTAGTAAAAATTGAGCTTTAAAAGTGGTTTCATAATGGTTATATAATTATATAAAATGATTTGAATTATATTATTATAGTTCACGTAAAAACAATAAAAATAGATTGTTTTAATTATATACAACATAAGTTATCAATAACAAACAAAATGGGAGTTTTACTCTAAAATGATAAAAAAAAATGTGTAAAAAAATATAGTGTCTACAAATATATAATACATTTTTTTCATACATACTTACGAATATGTCTACCAATGTTCAAGCTATCGTAAGATAGATTGTTAAATGTTTAAATTAAATTGGGCTAGACTAATTGCAGGATGTAAGCAGAACGAGTGGGTTAGCCCATTAATATGCGTGAATATAATATATTTCAATTTATATGCGTGAATTTAAAGTAAGAATGGACAGAGATCATTCTTAGTAGAGGAGATTACTACATAAATAATACATTTCATTCAAATACTTTAATTTAATTTTAAATCTTTATCTATTTAATATATTTTTTACAATAAAGTAAAATATTCATTATTGAAAATAAAAACTTCTCTTTTAGTTTCATACTTTTTAAAATACGTGACTAAATTAATAATAACTTATTATTACTAGAAAAAAAACGCTTTCGAAATAATTTAATAGATTTCTCTTTTTTTAAAAAAGGAAATATTTAATATGGTGAGATTTTTAATTTTTTTGTACAATTATAGGCTATAATTCTTTTAAAGAATCGATGTCTAAAGTTATTCTAAAATTTTAAAAAATTTTATTATTATTTTTAAATTTTATTTGTTTCAGATATAATAGGCTTGGTTTTATAGAGAATCGAAACATATTCCTTTATTAAAGTTATTTTTTTCGAATATTTAGAAGTTTGCTAAAGGCATTTGTTTGATTATGTCGTAGAGAACTCTTTCTTTTCCTTTGTAATTACTAGAAGACACGAATACAATTGTCATTTCTCCATTACTACTATGAAAGCGAATGTCACTCTATTTTCATCGTTGACTCACTCATTCATTCTCTTTTTTAAAGCTCGTAATGTTTTTCCTAACAAACATGTTGTGTTATCATTCATGTTCAAGTTTTGTATTAATGTGACATTGTTATAGTACGCGTTTCCTTGCTTCCAAAATGTGTTTTGCATTGTTGCAGTACCTAGCTTTTAACCTTTCACATTCTTAAAATTTTATGTTGTTAATGTATTTTTTATATGTTTGATATATTTTGTTTGTGTTTGGATGTTTCTAGTTGCTTTGCTTTTGTCTAAGTTCATATATAATATAGGTAGAAAGATAAAAAAAAAATATTTTAAAAAAGTTCTATAACAAGTTTAAGTTATAACAAAAACAAAGTATATTTAGTGAAGAATACGTTTTAATTTTTCAAGAAACTAAAACATATAATCGAATAATTTTTTGTTTTTTTAAGAGCCGAAGTTTTTGCTTCTTCGCTTGAAGGTTTATATTTTTTATTTTCAATCTTTTTTTAGTTGTTTTTACTACGGTTGTGAGTCTAGTTTCAGTTAAGAACTGAAACTAAAAATTTCATTTCTTACCTCATTTGAACATGTTTCAATTAAGAAACCAAAATATAGTATAAAGAAAATCGATGTCAAAATCCTTCATTGTATTAGTATATATGACTTTCTTTTTTTATTTTATTTTTTACTTAAACATAGAAAAATATCCATTATTAGTCCACAGGTAACTTGCTAATTTCCTTATATGCGTTGCATTTCATCAATTAATTTATTAGATTACTTTTATAAAAGTAAATAAACATGATTTTTTAATTGTATTTCATCGTGTAACATAACGATAAAATATAAAGCAATTTTAGTTACCATTACGAAATATATGTTACCATCTAATTATCATCTCAAGGGAAATTACATTACGAGGCAAAATAAAAATAAAGACATTTATTAATACTAAACTTGTGGTTACAATCTGCATAACATAACAGATACATAAATCTTCCAAACCAAAGTAAAGTAAAAGTAAAAACCATACAAACCCTGTATGATATAAAAAAACTAGTTTCAGCATCAATTCCATCGTTTGCAAGTTAAGAGAGACGAAGACCATGGAGTTATTATATCCATGAAACAGTGTGTAATGTCATTGGTTAGAGCAAGAATCAACCTTAGGATCATCAATTGGAGGCTTTAACTAGAGGTGACTGAGGAAAAGGTGAGTGAGGTGACACCAAAAAATCATCCAACCTTCTGGATGAGAAGCTCAGACTCAACTTTCTGTAGCTGCAAGATTTCTTCTTTGTTTCTGTGTTCTGACGAACAAAGGTGCGCATTCTCGCCAGAGAAACCTCCACGGCTCTATCATCCATGTTGGCATAGCAGACCCTGAACCACCCTGGCTCAGAGCAGTGAAAGGAAGAGCCAGGGGAAATATTGATCTTAACGTGGTGAATGATCACTCTCCACAGCTCCATTTCCGCCTCAAACGTCGCCTTCTTCAAAAGACCACGCAAATCCATCCACACAAATAGTCCGCCATTGCTCGCCAAGCACTTTATGCCAACCTGCTCAAGACCCCTACAAAGAACCCCATACCTTTGTGCAAGCCTCTTTGCACTCTCTTCCAGAAACCCTTTCACGAACTCATCATCAGAAAGCATTGATGCCATAAGGTACTGTGTCTGCGTGGACACCAACCCAAAGCTAGACATTTTCCGAGCGCAACTGACCACTGCGTCGTTGTAAGAGTATATGATGCCAACTCTGAAACCGGGGAACCCCATGTCCTTGGAAAGACTATAAACAATGTGGATAAGGTCACGGTCACATTCTATGTCTTTGTCTTCCTCCACTACCTCCGCGATGCTCGTGAATCCAGGGTAGCAAAAAACCGTACCCGCGTATATTTCGTCGCTTACTAGGTGGATCTTTTTTTCGTTGATAAAACCCAGCACTGTTCTTAGAGTTTCTCGGTTCATCACAGTTCCCAGTGGGTTTGATGGATTGGTAATCAGTAACCCCTTTATTCTGATGTTGTCCTCTTTGGCTTTCTCGTACGCCTCGTCCAATGCTTTCCTCGTCAACTTGAAATCGTTAGAGCTTTTGCAGATAACTGGAACAAGTTGAACCCCCGTTCTCCACCTTAAATCCCTGTCGAAACTGCAATGGGAAAATCAATTCAATTATTATTACAGCTTATATAGAATCTGGGTCAATCGAATTCTGTCGTGTTATAGAGATGAATAGCACACAACCAAAAAGAAAGAAGAAAAAACTATAAAACATGCAGAAGTCGTCAATTCTCATGTCATGAAATATCATACCGCTGAAATAATATTTAAAATCTCAGTTTAGTACGAAGTTTTTTGAATAAAAAGTGACAATTTAATATGACATTTATCCAAGTTAAGCATTATGCATGAAGAAACGGTTTAGAACAGAAGGTGATTTTCAATGGAATCTTAATATAGTTTTGTGAAAAAACTTAATTTTGCGTGTCAATTTGGAGTCATGTTTTAGTCTTTGGTCGTGAGGGGTGACAACAAAGATCAGAAAGAGACAGTGGATAATTAAATCACGGTGTATTATTATTGACCCAGGAGAGTTGATCGATGCTGTTCAACTAATTGTGATTTAGTTAAGCTTTTGACCAGGTCTTGGTCATCACTTAGTTAAATGGACCACATTTAACTTAGCATCTAATCTCGAAACATTACGCTGGAATGTTAAAAAAACGCAAATTGATAACAAAGATAATATGAATGTTAGTATTACCCTGCATAATAAGGTGTGGGGACCAAAAATGCGTCACCGGGATCTGCCAAACAAAACGCAGTCACCTCGTGTGCTCCCGTTGCTCCACTGCTCATAACAATTCGCTCAGGGTCGAACGTTACTCTATTTCCTCTCGTTCTTCCCATGAATTTAGCCACTGCCTGTGGAATTAATTTCAACCCAAAGTTAATTATATTATATTATATTATATTATATATAGCAAGCTTGATTTGAATAATTAAGGTTTTTCAGTTTATCCTAGTACGTCGCTCACATTTCTGAACTCCGGTAGCCCATGATAATCCTGAAAGTTGGCAATGGCCTTGAAATCACGCAGTCCTTCTTGTGTGCAAATGGAAGCCCCCGGATTATTCAGTAACCAATGCTGAACCAACTCCGAAGCAAGCTGCAAAAAATGAAAAATAAAAAATTAGATTTTTGGCTTGTGCTGTGAGCTTGTTCAAACTCTCGTTGGGTTTTGTAGTACCATGATTACGGATGGTGCCATGAGCTTGAGATAATTAAAAGAAGGTTGATTTGATTATATATACCTGATTTTCTGCAAGACCCATTTGGATAACCCCGTTAGGATTCTTGGTGGGGTGGAAGGGATCATCTTCATAGGCCTTCCACCCGTCGAAGTAAGGGGAGTCCTCACCATGGCCATTGCCGGTGGCAATCTTAGAGAGTAACTGAGGTTGGTTTTCGTTCATCATTATCTCAAGTTACGTTCTTTAACGACGTTGAATGTGAAGAAAAGCAAGGGCTGTTCTTGAGTGGTAGGAAAAATTTGGCTCAAGCCCTAACTTGTGCTTGTGTGTGTTGATGTCACAAGGCGAGTCTGTGAAGGTATTTATAGAGATAATTCCACCACATGAACGTTGATTTTCAAAGGTTAAAATCCTGGTTGACTGAATATAAAAAGAAATTTTGTGCCAGAGGAAACCGCCGTGAGTGGTCCTTTTTAAATCCTTCAATACTTAAGTACATCAAACAAAATACCATGACAGTGACCAATCTTCAATTTACCTTAAAAAAGAAAAGATTCTTGCTGTCTTAATATTTTCAAACTATACTATACGATGTATACATGTTTACGGTTTACATTTCCTTTTACCTTTAACCAAGTTATTTGGAGATAACATGAGGAAAGTAAGTTCTACATGTCAGTTGATGAATTTAGAAGGTGAAGATAGAATGAGAAACAGGTGAGATGGTATTGAAATGGTGAAAACGACGTAGTTTGAAGATCACTATTGAAAAAAAGTGATTGTTTATTGAAATGGGTTTATGAGATTGGAATATTGGATCTGGAAGGAGTGGAGGCGAATAAGTATAAGAGTTAGAGAAAGCAAACATGTTTTTGACTTGCAATGAGTCAAGAATTCAGCATTCAGTCATTAGGCATATGGAAAAACATTATATATGACCGAAATTTAAGCAATTTCAGATAAGTGTCAACACACATTGCAGTATAATAAATAAATAATTATCATTGGATATATCACTCAGCATCACTCCATGCGTATACCTTTTTATTAATAAAAGTAATTAAATTATTATTATGAAATTAAATATAATTAAAAAATAATTAAGATGAAAAAAAACGATTAAATTTTAAAAAGACAGTAAAATTAATAAAATAGTTATTTTAATTTTTTTAATTAAAAGATAGATATAAACATAAAGAAGAACAATCACCTTTTTATATAGATAGATATAAATTTTAAAAAGTATATATTTTAAAAAAATATGGAAAATAAACGTGAACATAAAAAAGGATAATCTTTTTTTTCTTTATAAATAGATATTAATGAATAATAGATATTAAAATTTTATGGATATCTAATTTAATTCTAAATTATCTTTAATATTTATAAACGTAGATATGTTTTAAATTTTATTTTTGGCATGATATTTTTTGTTCAAATATAATAATAAATTATCTAATTAATGAAATAACAATCACAGTTAAAATCATACGTGTTATTTTTTTTTTATGTTAGCTTAATATAAACCGCTATCCGAATAACCTATCTAAATTAATCCGTCATTATAAAAAAATGTATTCAATTAATCTAATAAATTAAACAGTTAAATATAAATTTTGAAATGTTAAATTTGAATTATACCTAGATTTAAATATGATCCGGTGCTCAGACCTATCAGCAATCTTAATTCTCCTCTTCGTCTAATTATTTAATTTTGTTTTCTTTTATTTATTTCTTTATCATCTTTTATTGGGGTTCCGTTATATTGTAGCATTATTAGTGAAGAGGACACCTTATCTGAATTAAAAAATGAGATGTTTATATTTACTTTAGTGTTGGAATATTTTAATGAAGGAAAATTCTATTTTTTTTTCAATTATGGAATTGAAGAAAATTTTGTAATTGATTATATTTCATAAGTAGATTATTTTTTCTTATTATATCAATTATATTTAATACAAAATTTTCATTCATTTTCACTCTCTTTTTTAATCAAACCAAACAGTTTTATTTTTTATATATTTTTCACTTCTTTCCTTTTTCGGCACCCATCTAATTCAAACAAAATATTAATGTTATGTGTAAAAATAATGTTTTTATAATTCTAATTAAAATAGTTATAAAAAATCTTATTATGAATTAGAGTTTAAACCTTCTCTAAGATTAAAAAACAAAGTTTTAAGTACCGACAAAATTAGTATTTAAATTGGGTTTTATTATAATTAATTATTTTAAGTTAAAGACTAATTTAGATATTAATTTTTTGATATAGATTAATTTAAACTTTATTTTACACACCTATTACTTTATGACAAAAAACAATTACTTTCTCTGTTTACTTCGCTTTTAAATAAATAATATAAAAAATAAGAATGTGAAATTAATTTTAATGATTATTTTTTAATCTGTTATAGTTTTTTCTGATTATTTTAAGTTTTAGATGACGTCAAACTTATATTTTTATAAACATATATAGATCAAAGATTTTATATATTTCTTTAAGAAAATTATTGTGTAACACGTTAATTAATTTATTTTTTATTTATGGAAAATAATATAAGTACTTCTTCATATTTATTTAATTATTTTTTATTATAAGTATAATTTGTTTATATTTTGTTAAGAATAATTTTTATCATAAATTTAATGTAATCCCTCAATTATATATTTTTTATTTTTAATAAATTTTGATATGATGCCAAATTATTGATAGATTTGGAGTGTCAAACTGATTCATAACTTTATTAGGAAAATTAATTATAATGAAAAAGTAAAAATTAGAAAAAATACAAATTATTTAATAAAAACTAAAATAAAAATGTGAATAAAATATAAATTTAGCCTTTTTAAAATATAGACACGGCCTTACATGGTGTTTGTACAATTATTTAATATAAACGTGATATACTTTTACAATTTTGTTATGAATATGTTTATTGTAATAATAAATTTTTGTAACTATTACTGTTAAATACTAATAGTATACACTTTTTTTTCAGACGTACTTCTATATGTATTAAAATAAACTGAAAATTATATAATTTAAAAATATCATTATATAAAAAAAATTCACTTAATAGTAAAAACATGTTAACATTTCTCGTTTGAATAACAATACATTCATGTTGTCTTATACTAACAAAAAAAATAAATAATTTTTTATTATACTTTTATAAAAAGGTCAATGTTTTTCCACTATAACCTGAATAATTCACCCAGTGTTCTCATTAATTGCTTTTTAATAGAACACTCGTTTCTCATTCAACCCATTCATTATGGTATTAAAATTGTGAATAATATTATATAACATTTTAATATCTGTAATTATGTGATTAGTTTATCTTAATATTTATGATTATTATTAATGATTATGAAAATAATTTTAAACTAATTAACACATAAATAATATTAAAATATTTTAAAAAAATATTACTGAAATATCATTATTTTTAAAAGGGTTAAATATGTTTTTAGTCTCTAAATTATTGGTCGTTTCTGGTTTGGGTGTTGCTCCCTCCACCCCCACACATCTCTTCCTCCACCTCCCCTTTACTATTTTGCCCCTTCCTCCACCTTTCCTTTACTATTTTACGTGTGGGGGTGGAGGGAGTAACACCCTTCTGGTTTTCGTCCCTCTTTCAAAGTAAGGTACAATTTGGTCCTCATTCTTTTCGAAACGTTTGTTTTAGTCCTCGGAATTTTGGTTTTAGTCCTCATTTGTTGCTAAATGAGGACCAAATTTTTAAACAGTGTTTAGTTTTCGAGGACTAAAACAAACGTTTCGAAAAGAATAAGGACTAAATTGTATCTTACTTTAAAACAGGAACGAAAACCAGAAATGACCAATAATTTAAGGACTAAAAACATATTTAATCTTTTTAAAATTGTTCAACGTCCAATTCCAATGCAGTAGAAATAATGTTACATTCATTTAACCTTGACATTTACTGCTATTGATGCTACTTTAATTGATTGCAGCACTTACTGAGGTTCGTTGTTTCTAGACCAAAGAACTTCTTCTGCTCTCTTAAATTAGTGTGCCTTCGGTGATGACAAAAGAACAACACCAATATTGTCGGAAATCGAAAGTGATGTCACTGTCAGCTGTCTGCGTGTGATCAAATTAGAATTTCAGATTTTCCATAAAGGAAGATCACACGAAAACGTATAATGGTTTTTCCCACGTGGGAGGCTCATCTCACTCCTGGCTTACAATTATACATTTCAAAGACCTCATAGGTTATAGGTTAGATATGATTTCATAGTATATAAAAAGATATAAAATTTATTTTATAAATAAATTTTGTGATGTTAAATTAAATTAAATTTTTTTAATATGATATTTATTTTAATAAATTTTTATTTAACTTATTATGTGAGATGCATATTTGTTATTGATTAAATATATTATTTTATCTACTATTAAATCATTTATTAATGTTTAATTTTATTTTTGAAATGTATATATTTCAACACGAAAGTCTTATATTAATTAAAAATGAAATGATTTTGTAATATACAAAATAGATATAAATTTTATTTTATAAATTAATTTTGTAGGATTAAGTTTACTTTCTTTAACAATAAATATTAACTTTTAAAAAATTAACCAAATTAATTTTAATAGTTTAGAACGACCGCTGTTATATTTTTTAGCATCTAAAATGTAGGTGTTGAAAAGATATGGTAAAGCCACTTTTTAAAAATAATTAAAAGAAAATACTGTGTAGGTTCTATACAAGAAAAAGAATGATATGAAATTATGTAGTCAAAGGTTCGTAATTATGTGCAGATTTGGTTTTTTAGTTTTACTCGCTCAACCTTTGCCATATGTTTCTGGAAGTAGACCGGTTTGATTTTGGTGATATTCCATTATAGACTTTATTTTTTGGTCAAAATGTATTTAAGCTGATTTTATATGTTCACGTGATAAATGTAGAATCTTACATATTTTGACCCCAAAATAAAAAGACAAACATAAAGCAGAAGAATATACAAGTAAAATTAAATTATACTAACTAAGAACATGTACGAATAAGCTTAATG
Organism: Vigna umbellata; assembly: GCF_029865625.1. Taxonomy (NCBI): domain Eukaryota; kingdom Viridiplantae; phylum Streptophyta; class Magnoliopsida; order Fabales; family Fabaceae; genus Vigna; species Vigna umbellata. Next base: position 11,079,189 of record NC_142174.1, on the reverse strand, counting down.
TTTTCTGCTTTCTGATACGCCATTCAAAGTCGGCGCAAAATTTAGATTGTATAAAATATTGGTATTTAGTGTTTCCAGTATAATCAACTGTTCATATAAGACTTCAACAAGTTTCATAAATATATTCAATATTTTTTATTTATGTTTGTATTTATGCAACTAGCCTACTGCAAGTCTCCAACCTAACAAAATATGAATTGTCAATACAAAATCAGTTTGTATTCGTTAATACATAATCTTTACTTAATTAAAATTTGAATTGTCAATACAATTTAGTTTGCTGACAAAAAATACACTTATATATGAAAAAAAGAATCACATTATCAGTACATTTATAATGATCATGCATCATACAAGCTTGAACCTTTTATAATTTAATTTTCATTTAACAAGCTAATTTTAATAATATCTTTTTGATTTGTTATTCTTAAATTTAGATGCAAGATTAGAATTAATGTTTAAACTATATTTTGATTTTTAAATTTTAAATGAATTGATATAGTCTTTTTAATCTAATAATTTTAATTTGTTTTATGAATTATATTTTGATTTAATATTTGAACTAGAAGTGTTGAATAGTATAAACAAATTAAATATTAATATAAAAGTTAGGTTGTTTAACACGCTACAAAAATTATAAGTTATAAGTTTAGTGATCAATCTCTGTCAAAATTCACATATCCAAATTTAAAAACAAAAAACATATTTAACTTTTTATTTTATCAAAAAATTAAAATTATAAAAATATTTATTGTTGATGAGTTTAAGTTAAATTTATTTTTTATTAATAATAAAATATTTGAATATTTATTTTTTAATATATATATATATATATATATATATATATATATATATATATATATATAGAGAGAGAGAGAGAGAGAGAGAGAGAGAGAGAGATAATGATTACTTTCCTATTTATTTTTTTATGAGCTTCTTGTGTGAATTAATGAATGTTTCCTGTTTTTTCTTTGCTAATTCTCTTTCGAAAATGCACTTATTTTCATCCACATATTTACTGTCTTTATCTTTTGGTTGGTCTTCCATAATTTCGTTTAGTAGATCTAATTTCTAAGAGTGTTTTTTCTTACGTAGTATTCACTTAAAAAATTTATTCTGATGACATTTTAGTTCTAGAGTATTCATTTTTTTCTTAATGGATTTATTTTGTCGAACAAATTCTTTGTCTAATTTTCGTTTAAAGATTATAATTTGATAAGCGAACTGTCCTTCTTTCACTTTCTGCTTGAAGCTTCGTACGTATATACTTTTGTTTATGCATAAATCTCAAAATAATTAAAATTAATCCGCCAATACTTTAATGTAAAACCTATTTTTCTATATTATTGATCTACCCATTATTAGAGCAAAATTCCATGAGGTTTGCTCACCATGCTACATAACATAAAGGTTTAATGTCTCAATAGGTCCTTATTTTTGTTCAGGATTTGAAATAGGTCCCTTTATTTTTTGGCGTCTCAATTAGATTCTTATTTTTGTTAATTTGATGCAAATAAATCCTTTCCGTCAATTTCATCAAACGACGTTAATGAATTAGTGACGTGGCCTTACATGTGTGACGGAAATGATTTATTTGCATCAAATTAACAAAAATAAGGACCCAATTGAGACGCAAAAAAATAAAGGGACCTATTTCAAATTCTGAACAAAAATAGGAACCTATTGAGACATTAAACCTAACATAAACTATTTTCGATATATAAGAAATGTTGCAGATATTGAAGGTTTAAAAGTAGTATGGTTTCTGTCATAACAAGGAAGAAAGAAATCAACAAATGACAACAGAAGCAGATGTAAGGTTCATTAAATAAACGTGAAAAATACGAGGATTGTTCTTGGTGGAACAAACTCTCAAAATAAAAGAAACACAGAAACCGAAATTGTGAAGAAAATAGCACATTTTTTCCCACTAAATTCTGCATGATCGAAACAAAGTGTATGTTCAATGACTCAAGCCTCAACCAAGATAGAAAGAGTCAAAGAATTTAAAAGAATGCAGCCTGATGAGCACAATGAGAAGCATTTATGGGTTCTTCTAATTTTTCATTTGTTATTAAAAAGTTAAATAACTTTTATTTTTTGTTTTCATTTAAATTCTCATTTTTATTTTACTTTATGGAAACGAAGGATTTTAATTTGGTAAAAAGACCAGTTTATAAAAATAATATATTTAAAGCATTAATTAAATCATGTTAAAAATATCTATTTATCAAAAATGTACATTTTAACAACGAATTAAAACGAAATTAAACTTATGGAGTCTATCTATATAAATAAAATAAAATTTAATAATGATTTACAAAACAACGATTATGTTTTAAAGAGATGGAATACATTTTTTTTTTCCTTTTTTCTTCAAATATTTTTTTACCGACACATATATAAGTGCTTAAATTTCAAATCTGTCTTTTTTTTTTTAATTTGAACCCAATCCGTCTCACTTCACAAAAACATGTTACAATAAACTCTCTTTAAAAAATGGCATAACATGACATCCTATCATTTTAACTCCCAAAATTCAGAATTTATAGATCTGTAATTCAACATTATTCCTATAATAATAATAATAATATATAATATATAATATAATAGTGAAAAGGATTTGGCCAGATAAGGTAGGTACTGAAAAATAATAAAAAGAAACTCTTTCGTCACGTTTATAATAATTAAAAAACATGCTGAATAACTTCATAATATACTGTGGTAGGTACCAACACGTCCCTCGTTCACTTTGATGACCTTACGAACACTGATTTTTTTTTCCTCTTTAAAACACATTGATTTTAAAATTACTAATATAGCATACTTTGTTTCATATTTACAAAGATATCACACTTTTTATTTTAAATTAGAATTCAGTTTTCGAAAACCAAATTTTGATGTTCATTTTTTGTAATCGTGATCAAATACTAGTCAGAATTTAATTTTTCGAAAATCAAATTATAATCTATTTTTTTATCATAAATAAAAGTCAGAATTTAGTTTTCGAAAGATCGAATTCTGAATTAAAATAAAAAGTGTGGTATAAAAACACAAACTATGTTATATTGGTAATTTTAAAATCAATGTATGTTAAAGAGGAAAAAAAATCTACGAACACTAAGCTCATTCAAGCGAACCAAACAATATGATTAGGAGAATCGAGCTTCTAATTGCAAAATCTAAATCAACCAACTCTACAATGGTTAGAGAGGAGGAGCTGAGGAGACAGATGAAGAGACAACTGTGTTTGAATTATTATTATTATAATTAATATTGGCACACCCTTCAATGCACCTTATCATCACTGATTCCCATTCAAAAGTTAGATGATAATAAAGGCAATTGACTGAATCAGAATTTCTAAAAGCTTCTGATTGAACATGAAATTTTGAATTCGGTTTGTACTTGATTAAAATTTCTTATGATAATCATCAAAATTTAAATTTCTTTTAATAAAAAACATCCTAAAAATTTAAATTTCTTTTTGCATATAGACTTACAAATCCCTATCCAAACATTCTCGTTCAACCGCAACTATTCACAGTCAATTTTCATACTAAAAATAATCTTTAAAGACATTTTGCCTGCAGCATTGTTTTCTCAATCCCCAAACGCTTGCAAAAACATCCAAGTATGAACTTAATAATCACTTTTATTAGCTTAGTAAATTTGACCGACCAAAACGGGCGTGAAATTTTCCACAAAGCAGACGAAGAAAAGGTCAATGATCAAAAGTCAACGTCGTGAACCATCACATTTGACCATGAATCTGTTTTGAAATGAACATATACGTAACCATAAAAAAATTTCCATGGACCCTGCTCACTAGTTTTCCATGAACATATACACAGAATCACTAAATATTTTTGCCTCCGCATTTGTCTTTTAAACCTAAACAGGGTCACTCTTATTTCCAAAATGACAGAAAAAAAAACATAAAGACAACTACCAAGTTCTTCGAAAAATGCAGGGCAAGCGCTACAGCAGTAAGAAAAAAATTGCTACCAGGGTGAACTATAAGATATGATAAACAATAGACAGTACACTGCAAGCTAAAAACACAAATTTATTATGATTTTACGGATTAAAGTTCCATGATGTTCCAAAATATTTCAAGATTGTTTCTCATTTCTTCATTAAAAGAACCACAGTGTGAGCCGCTATACTTCTATTCTCTCCAAGGCTGTCTACCTTTTCATGAGTTTTTGCTTTGATATTTACTACAGAAGAGTCCACTCCAAGCAGTGCAGATAAGTTGGCTTTGATAGTGTCCTTGTGCGGGCTTAGTTTTGGCCGCTGAAGTATCAATGTAGCATCTAAATTTCCAATTTCATAACCGGCTTCGTGCATAAGTCTAACCTGTAAAATACCACAACACAGATTAGAAGTTGCAGATAAAATATCCGGAAGTCGGATAACTTATCTTCAATCATATTCCTAATAAAAATATTTATAATAATCAAAAACGATTTCGTTGCACAGCCAATCGGCCATCATGTAGCAAATACAAATCAAACCAAATGGCATGAAGTAATCAAATTGTGAATCATAAATCAAATTGAACCATAGGATTCTGAGATACAATGACAAATAACTTCATACCGATAATCTATATTGACAAAAAAGATGCTTAGATACAAGTATCACAACAAAGATAAGCAATAACTGAATTGTGAACTTTCTCTATTTTAGAAGAATGAGACGGACAAATAGATTGTGTCCATGACTGATTTAGCATCGGATCAAGTCAAATGTGGATTTGCTTTTTACATCCAAGCCAAAACAACTAAGAATAAGTTCTATTTTTTAAAATCTAAAGTTTGGATTGGGGTTCTAAATGCCAAACCACATTTCTATTTTTCAAATCTGAAATGTGGATTTGGGGTTTTAAATGCCAAACCAAACTTGCACGCATATCATAACAAAGTGTGAACCTTCAGAAAGAAAAAGTTGACTAAGAATAAGGTGTGATCAAAAGTTCTCCCTCTTTTCCTTACCAATTCATCACTGTATTGAGTGATTCAAAGTCCTATGTGATTAGTGCAGAGTTGAATCGTCCGAATCAGATACTAAAAACTATGCATGTAAAAACTAATAAAAACAGGTAAATACAGAGTGGGAAATCAAGTAGCTAATCATAAATTCAAAACAGGAAACCGTTTTCGAGGGAAATATCAGTACTTATGTGATAGAATTGAACAGAATACACGAGGTTTCATTGCATGTCGTTTTAAAAAATTTAAACAAGAAGAAATAGTGTCATTCCATCATGCTTCCTTTCGTTCCCTTACACCATACTTAAATCCAAGATACCACTTAAGTTCTAACTCCGCATACTAACTTAATAGGGATGCTTAAATTAAAAGGCCCTTTAATTCACTCCCAGGAAAAAAATTGAATTCAAATCAACATTAATACAACGGAAAACAAATGCCCAAATCAAGAATCAGTTAGTTGTAGATAAAATAAAAGTAGAAAAAAGAAGAAATGTTTGTCGTATAATACTCACAGATTCTTTGATGAAGACTGAAGAGTCACAACCCTTCCACTTAGGATCAGAATCAGGAAATATTTGCCCTATATCAGGAAGACCTAACGCCCCCAAAATAGCATCAACGACGCAGTGAAGCAGAACGTCCCCATCGGAGTGAGCCTCGCAACCTCTTTCGTGGGGTATGTTAATGCCGCCGATGATTAACGGGTAACCGGGTTCCAAGCGATGGAGGTCGAAACCGTGACCGACCCGAAAGGGGAGAACCTTGGAAGTTGCGGCGGAGGGTGGAGAGTTGTCAACTTGAACGGAAGGGGTTGGGATTGAAGCAGCTGAGGCTGAGGCTGAGATGTGTCTGAGACGGAGGCTGGGAAGGAGGGTATTGTTTTTGCAAGGGAAAGAGGCAAATAGGTGAGGGGATTTAGGGTTTGTTGTGAATGGAAGGAGGATGGAAGATGCTGCCAACGAAGAAGCTGCCATAGCTTTTGAAGCTTAGAAGTGTCGGATCTGGTCTAGATTGAAATGGGAACCAACAAACAAATTCAGACGCGACACAAGTTTGTGTGAGTGGCTCACAACAACACTGTCCCATATATTATGTTTCTATGTGGCATGTCTGAGAGTTACTAGCAGCCTGTAGGGGCGGCTCAGTTCCACAAGTTAGACTTTGTGTTTAAAAAATAAACAAAGGGATCAATCCGAGATATTATCTGAGTTAAATATTGAATTTTACTTTGACTCTTATATTCTACTTCTCCATATTTCTTTCTTTGATTCTTTCTTAGAAATTACGTTTAATTAATTTATGATGTTTTAATTTTGGTCCTTTCTAATATGTTTTTTTCATTTTTGGTTCTTCCTATATTTTTTTTTATCTCCATTGTTAGCACGGTTCAAAAATAATTACACGGCAATTAAGCTCTATGTTATTATTGAGTTAGATTAGATATCAGAATGATCTATGAACTAATATCGCATCACTTATTATTTTTTATCAGAGAGAGAAATAATTTAAGAATAGAGTTTACGTTTTTTAGGATCATGTTATACGAAGTGAACTATCTGAATATATCCTGATCAACCTAATAATCTTTAAGTATTATTAAAATGTAAAATTTAAAAACCAAAAACATCTATATATATATATATATATATATATATATATATATATATATATATATATATATATTATATTCATTCTCATTTTCGTATCTATTCCTATTTTAAATTATTAAAATATTTTAAATTTATTATATAATTTAAGAAGATTATATTAAGTTCTATCTAATCTTTGATTTCTAAAGCACATTTCTTCATATTTATTATTTTATATAATTATTTAAATTTTATCTTATATATATATATATATATATTTATTTATTTAACATTTAAATAGTTATAATTTCTTCCTTAACATATGATATTGGGAAAAAATTCTTTCATTTTGAAGTTAAATATTGATAACATTATGTTTGTAAATTTTATTTAATTAATATTTGATACAAATATTTCATAACAATTTAATATAAAAGTAAGGATAAAGATGAAATTTTATTTTAAAAATAAAGATAAAATAGCTAAAACAGCATTCAATTCTGTTATCGTAAGAAGCTATAATAAATAACTATAATATTTCTCATCAAACAAATTATAGAATAGTTTATTATTTCTCTAAACAAAATTTGGGCCTGCCAAACATTTTATTTTTGGTAAGTGAGAATCTTTATACATTTGAGTTACGCAGAAAAACCTCCGTTTTTTATTTAGCTTTGTATTTTACAGTTAAGACATATATTTAGTATAATCATACGTAATCGGATTGTACAATTTTTTTAGCAATATACTTCCCCAAATAGTCATATCCATGAAAGTATAGAGCCTCGATTTCAGCTCTCCTTCCTCTTTGAATCATTACGGCCACTTCATCCTTGTAATTATCCTGTCAAACAACATTTTGTTAAAGTAAAACGCGCTTTGGTCGAAGATAATAATCTTATGTTAGGCTCAAGGATCTTGATGGACATCAATTTTAACATAATGCTTGTATAGATCGGTTCTTGTAACGGCCAATATGCATATACAATCAGAATCATTGGAATCATTTGGAATAAATCAGAAGGTACGAATCACAATAGCAACGTATGTCAAAATGTTTTGTACAAGAAATGAATTTAATCAATTGAAATAAAAGATGTAATAAACATAAATCACTAAACAAAACTCGAGGAGGCAAATGATACAGTAGGGGCAAAATTCAGAGGGGGTTCTGGATAGCTTACCTGTAATATTCCTGAGGACATCAAGCTTCGAGCAATTTGCAGATCCTTTGGCTTCAATGGAACGAAAGATTGATCAGGCACCAAAGGTAGATCATTACTCCGCAGTCCTAACCACTTGACGTTGCAAGCTAGATAATGCATATGAAAACCTTTCTTAAGTTTCTTTTCAACACATCAGAGCTTCTATACTTTTGTTAAAACGGGATTATTCAACTACCGTATCTGTAGGCCTCTAGGCCCATTGCTACACTTCCAAATTTGAAGGTGCATAGAATGGCTAATCCAGCTGGATTCCTTTATAAGTTTAAACACGGATAGAACAAAATGTTACATTTTTTAACATAAAAAAACAGAATGTCTTTCTGAAACATTACAGCGGGAAGTTATTATCGGTACAAAGACCAGGAATTATACCAATCCACCAAAGCTAAAATTGGCAAGTCTGGAAAAGCTCGATTGATCCGATAAAGAAGAAATCTGCATTTGAACTTTGGCGTTTCAGTTACTAAAAGCATCATATCAATGGATTAACACCACCATATATTACATGATAGTGTCTAGCATGAATTGAGAACTTTTATGAGATCCTGTAAGAGCTCAAAGATATTGAATTATCTATCTTGTAAACTGGTGTGCAGAGTACCTTGTGGCCATGTCTGGATAGCCTTTAGCAGTGATAAGAATGCTCGGAATTTGATGAAAGAACCGATCCTCAGTAAGCCGCTGAAATATTGCGTGCTAAAAAGAGAACCAAATATTATTGTATCAAAAAGTATTGTTCAGCGAAATTAGGAATTTGAATAAACCAAACAACCTCTAACAAGCTCACCTTTTCAACTATTATAATGTACCGAGCATCTGCATGTAGAACCAATCTCTGTAACAAATTCAAGTCACCAGAAATTGCAAATCCAGAAGAACCACACAAAGAGCAATCAACAACCTCTTTGCCCGGTTCCTGTACAAAAAAAAATCATTTACAACATTTCATCAAACAATTCGTATAAAATATCCTAACCATGAAATACCGAAATTGTAATATCCTCGAATGAAGTATTCATGAGATACCTGCAAAGTCAGACGGCCAGCTATGAGTCCTCGACTGGAAGCCATGATTCCAAGACTGTATCGGCTGCACCGAAGCAATGCTACTAGATCTGTTTGACTCAAATCGATTTTCCAGTTAAAACTTCAAAATTATACGAAAAAATAATAGAAAGATAAAAGAAATAATATTTACTAATTAGTTAGAAGTAACATAAGCCTAATTAAAATTAGATTTTAGATAAACTAAATGAGAAATCTATTAATTTATTAACGAAACACTAGTTTCATTTTATTTTTTCTTATAAATGATTATCCAAAACGAAACGACACATTAGTAATAACCTTGGATTGTCCTGTTAACATGCGTTTGAGAGGGAAACAGGTGTGGCGAATCACAGAGCAACTTGTAGAAGAGTTCCCTCTGCGTGACCCGCTTTTCCTGAAGCAATATCTGATAGCACATCTCCATCACCTTCCACACTGCAAGTCAAAGATTAAATTTATATCTCAAACACAAAAAATATTGGAAAGAAAAGAACAAGAAAAATGAAAAACTACATTCGTAATCCGTACCCCTAACGAAGGCCTTTGCTGCATTAGGTCTCATCAGAGACCTTGTGGATATGGAATTGGAGAGAAAAACACGTGAAAGTTCTGTCAAAAGGCCATGATTCACTCGACTATTGCTATATTTCCTCTGAATCTGTTTGTTTCTTAGGATTATTAAGATAAATTTGAAATACATTCATATTTGTTTTCTGATAGCAAATAACTAAGAACAAGATAACAGTGACAAGAACAAGGCAAACTAGTGTTTAAAAGTTTATTCAAGTGAAACAGAGAGATTATTGCTTATGATTAATCGAAATTGTACCAAAGGCAAATCTGAGATGGCAGGGTTTGATGCATTTAATATTTTGAGAAAATTGAGGACAGAAACTTCAATTCTCGCTCGAACCTGCACGCGTCAAAACGGAACTGGCACGATCAAGATCAACAGAAAAACGAAATCGGATGGATTGTGAAAGAGTATTATTACCTGAGCAGGAGGGACGATATCGGCATTACAGAGCTCTTGATCGGAGAAGAATTTTAGAGCCGAATTTTGAAGATCTTCCATGGGAGCGTGAAATTTTCAGAATTCCATAACTGTATAATTGGCGCGCAATGCCTGAATAAGATAGTTTTGTGTCAAACACAACAATTTTATGTCGCTTAACTACACATATAACAGACATTTTAGAGAAAATAATATATTTTATTTTACTAATTGCTAGTAAATTTCCTTAACAATCTATGTTTATTTTTTATGTATTTTTGTTAAAATACCTTAGAACTAGCACGTGGTGTTTTAAGTTCTCATATGTATGGTTTTAACTCCATTTTTTTACTTTGTTTAGGCAATTTAATTCCTAGTATCCCTGGTTTCTTTCTCATTTAAGCTTATTTTCTGTTCGTGACCTTGCTTGATGGTAATTAACGTAAATATGATCTTTTTCATTGTTAAAATATTGGGATTTTTTTTCATAGGGATAATTGGGGAGATTTATTATATATAGGTGTAAGTTGTCTATAATAAAAGTATGATATCACATACTAATGAGATTTTTGTACTCGGAATACATTTTGGAGATTTTTACCGAGATATTGTTTATATAAATTTTTTGTAAATATTTTCAATAAAAAAAAAAACTTTAAAAATTGATGTTTGTGAGTTTTTTTTATACATCACTTCAATTTATATATATATATATATATATATATATATATATATATATATATATATATATATATATATATATATATATAAACAATAATAGAATAAAAGTGACAAAATTTTATTTGATAAAAAAATTGCAACTATATAATATACAACATATATATTAAAAACATCACATTTAATCCAAAGTTCTTGAAATATTATATTTATAATTTGTTATCTACGTGTCAACATTATCATATTTACTAAATCTGAGATTTTGAACTTCTTAATAGTATTATAACAAAGTTTTATATATATTTATAGTAATCATAGATGAAATGAAGTTTGAATTTAAAATTGATGTTATCCAAACAATCTAAGATTCTCTTGGAAATAATTTAATGAAGAAAATATAAATACTTAAATGATTTTTATTTAACAGTCAATAAAAATGATAGAATAATTCTTTTAGTTTCAAAAATTACTAAAAAATAGAATTGGAACAAAAATTATATAAAAACAAATATACAAAAGGAAGAATCTGTCATTGTTCAAATAAGAAAAAGAAAAAAGAGTGCGCGCATCAATCGTTTTTCTTCCTTGTCGGCCCGCTGTTGTTTGTATAGGGTAACGGCAAGATTGATTCCATAGTCTTGTACATGCGTGCTCACACACGACACATCTTTCTGATTTCACAATGGACAATCTTCATCAAAAGGTGATTCTTGCATCGAATTGCAGGAAAATAACAAAATCTTGTTTGAACTTTGAAGCAAATTAAAGCCTTGAAGCACAAAGTCACAATGATTATAGATAGCCAAACCTTGGTTGACATTTCTCCTATTTTCCTTGTAATTTCATCTTTGACTAAAACTCATCTCTATCTCTCCATCTCTATTTCTACGTTTTCCTATTTATATGCGATCTGCAGTTGGAAGAACTTGCACGCGGGATGGCTTGGGATTTGCATGCTATTGTGGGATGTACAATTGCCCCAGCCACCAGTATGGACAACCCGAATCTCATTCTTTCTCAACATTTTTGTGCTGAACAACATGACCTACTTTGCAATTTTCAGGAATTCTCAGAAACCAAAACGGTGCTTGATGAATTGGAAGAGATTTATAAACCTTTCTACCCCCAAATTCGTAACAGTTCCATCATTTCAAGTTCCCAACCCGTCCCTGATAAAACTGTCAAAAAACTCAAACCATCAAACACCGCAGTCTCTAAATGCAGAAAAAGGTAAGCCATTCATCAAACTATACATAAATAATTTTGCTTCGTTGCATCAGAAGTCAACATGTTTATCACTGTTAATTTATCAGCAAGAAGAAGCTGAAGAGCAAGAGGGCGGTGAAGCATATGACAGCTGCAGATGGTGTGTCAGACCCATGGGCATGGCGTAAATATGGACAGAAACCGATAAAGGGATCACCATATCCACGTAGCTATTATAGATGCAGCAGCTCCAAAGGATGTTTGGCTAGGAAACACGTGGAACGTAGCCATTTGGATCCCGGACTTTTCATAGTTACCTACACCGCAGAACACAGCCCTCACCAAGCTCGAAAAAACTCAACTTCCACCATTGCACCTCCTCCAACAACGAAGCGACATGGCTTAAAAGTTTCCCTATCATTTTCTCCAAACTTTCTTTTGTTTAATCTACAGTAAATCTTTCGTTCTTCAGTTTGCTCACTCCCGAAAACAGAAATAAAAGGTTTTAGATAGTTGACAGCTAAAATCATTCTAAAATTAACAGTAATCTTTTCAAATTCTGGCATTTATTTAATTGAAGATATTTTCAATTTTGAAAAATTCAAAAAGACTATTCTTTTAAAGAAACAGAAAGATTAGAAAAAGTATGGTTTTTATATGAGTGATGATATACAAAAATTATGCTTTTCAGTCTACACCTATTACACCAACAAAAAAAATATTTTTTCTTTAAAATATAAAATAAATTAAGATGGATCAATTAAAAAATCAAAATATTTTAATAAATATTAAATGAATGATGGAATATAGAAAAGTATATGTTTATAGTTCCCTTTAAGTTAGTGTTGTGAAGATATATATAGATATCGATCTCCAAATCTAGAGCATCCACAGTTATATTGTTACTGCTTTTGATGTAAATCATAATTAACCAATTTTTTTATAAAAAAAATTATATTAAAAGAACTATTTACTACAATCTGTTTACAATATATTTATACCAATACAACAAAAACCTCATTAAATATATTTTCTTCTCGCTTCTTCCTCGTGCCATTGTCCTACATTTTTGTCATTCATAATTAACCGAAATTAATCATGATCCGGTCCACTTAAATTATAGACTCCATGTGTTTCTTAAAGTAATAATATGAATAATCTATGACTAAGGATCATTTATTGACTCCAATTAACAAAAACTTTTATTTCATTAAAAGATAAATAATCAGGAATTTGCTATTAAAAATAATATAATCACTTAAGCAAAATCATCTATTTTTTTATTAAGAGATATATCTATACACTGATTTCAGCCTTTAGTTCAGTTAGATTACAAGTCAAATATGATTGTCTTATAACAGCGCATAAAAGTGTAATTTCCATTTATTTTGTTAGGGAATGACAATAGTACAATGATAGGGTGATTTGAATCTAAAATACCTTTGCAATTATTTAAATGTATAAATTTCTATGAATCTTGAATTTGGAGTTTAGGTATTGGCAAGCAAAGCAGACACTGAAGCGACGAAAGCAGCATTCATGTACGTGGTAGGCTCGGTGTGGGAATAGTCAGATCTTGCATCATTGAAATGGTCATTTGAATCGGGGCCTCCAACAATGGCACCCACATGAGTATTGGGATTTGGATTAGGAGAATTGTAATAATCTGATAGACCACCATTGCAACCCACCTTCGCCGGATGAACTTTGATTGAAGGTATGGACGAGGCTCTGTGATGTAATTGCTTTGGGTATTTGCTGCCAAATCCCACCATATACGACATCTTCATCGGATTGCTTCCTAATATGTAGTCCACCTGCATTAATTAGAGTAATTAAACTCTTTTCTTTATCAATTCATGTTATCAATAGTTATTCTATATATGAATTTGAGTTGTTTGAAAAAAACAAAGAACACTTTCTGTTGACAGAGTTTCGTGTTCGTGTATATATATATATACCTGTGTTTTCGCAAAGGCTCTAATTTGAGACGGTGTGAAATGCGCGGAGCCACAATTGATTCCGTTGATGTGATTTCTGTTTAAGATTCTAGAAAAAATGAACAGCACCATGGTCGAGCTCGTGGTATATTGCAAATTGCTACTATCTCTGGTAAACAGAAGACCACCTGAGTAAACAATGAACCTCATTCCATTAATCACATCACATCGTTGAATGAAACACGTAAAACCATTTGTCCAATCTGTAATTACATAATATCTTTTCCACCAATAATAATACCAGTCAGGATCAGCAAACACAACAATTCAAATAATTAAGCTATTTTGAATATAATTATTAGCTATATATAATTCGAGGAAACTGAATCAAATTAAATTATGATCAAAAATATTGAAATTAATAACTTTAAGCAACTTATTTTTAAATTTTATAAATTATATTGATAGTAATTCAATTTTTAAAAATATATAAAAAAATTCAATTTAATCTTTTGTATGAAAATAAGTATCCGTTTGTTTCAACATCTTTAGGTATACATAAATGTTTATACCAGGAGTTGTTTTAATCTGTCGAGAGCTACTTCCTGGCATCACAGAGCATATAAATGACTCAGCGTCACTCTTAATCTTGGTCAGTTCTTTCTTTCCACCGTAGAATTCCTGGAGAAAGAAATTATAAATGAATAGAATTATCATCTCTTAATAAAACTTGTCCGGTTAGTATAATAGGTATCTGGTAATTTATTAAATATGTGAGACCTCGGTTAGTAATGTCTGAGCCCCAACAAATTTGTTATCCCAGCTGAATTCAGACACTGCCTGGCTCGATCCTTGGTTACCTATGATGTAGGTCAGATACTTGCTTTCTCCACTTGCCTTGTACAACCAAGTAGCCGCCCATAGCAGTTCATCCTTTTTTTTGTACACATTACAAAAATCTCAATGAGTTAATGATTAATCAAAATTTTGTTCTAGTTTTGAACGTTCCGAGGACAAGCATCTTGTACCTGGTAACCCGAGTACGAGCAATAGAATGGGCAAGAACCGGAATAAGAACCTCTGTTCTTGTCTGCAAAATCAAACAGCTGCATGCAAAACATATATAGTCAGCATATATAAACATGTTATGAGTAAATTGTGTATCAACAATCTAAACATCCTTCAATTGTGCTAGCTGGAAGCAGGTCGACATTTCTACGTCATAATAATTATATATTGCTCAGCATAATTCATGAAAAAAAAAATCATGTATATCATGATGCATTTTGCTTACTGATTTTGAATGGCTTAATAGTGTGGAGGAATACTTGGCATCTATTTTCCTGAATACAATTGAAGCGGCAGAAAGAGCAGCAGCAGACTCAGCTGCGGCTTCAGTTCCTGGAGAATTCGCATCTATCTTATACACTGTCCTTGGTGTATCCATGTCTTCTGGTCGCTCCCAACAGTTGTGATCAGCGTTCCCATCTCCAACCTATCACCACAGCAACAGACATATAGGTAGCAGTCAACTATATAATTCATATAGTTTCTGCACCTTTTTTGCTCCTCAACTACTTCTTATGTGTTTAGGTTTTGATCTTAGAAAATGGTTTGATTTAGTTTTTATAACATGTGATTACGATAACAATATTCTTGCTAAATATAGAAACATGCCTGTGTATAGAGGGTGGTTGGGGAAGTATGGGTCCTGAGTATGAAATCTGTACCCCAACGGATAGCACTTTGGAGATAACCAAGCTGGTTCACCGAAGATATCTCACTCTCATACTCTACAGCAGCCCAACTCAATAAGCTCGTAGCAAATGCCATCGGCCATCCAAACTTGACGTTATCACCAGCATCGTAGTATCCTCCAATCAAATTCACCTGTCAGAGATAATATATAAATGATTAATCAAGATATAAGAAACACTGTTCATACACGTTCTGAGCTCTCTATATGTTGTTAGAATGTAGGGTTAATTAGTTAGTCATACGTTCTGAAGTTTGCCATCAGAGAGAGCGGAGTCTTCCCTCCACTTCACTCTTTGGTTTGACGGCAACTTCCCTGAGCGTTGTCCTTCAAAAAACAAAATGGCTTTGCCAAGAGCATCTGCATAATCATAATTAGGTGAGCCTGAGGAGCTCGTCAACTTCTCGTCATCCATCATGGCTAATCCATTGTGACTAACCATTGAACTCCACAAGAACAAACCAATGAACACCAAATTGTACCCCATCATGTATGAGTATCAGCTAATATTTGGGCTAAACGGGCAGGCTATAGTTGGTATATATAGAGGGAAAATGCCTGCGGCATTACCTAACTGCTACATAACTCGATGAAGTGGAGGTGGAATGGGAGATAGAGTGACGTGCAGTAATCAAAGTCAGACGTAAGGAGTCACGGAGATAGGGTGCCTGATTATCAGCGTTGATGGACAAGAGAAATTTACTCCACAACCCATTCCCTCTAAATTTCCGTGTTTGTCATGCATTATTCTTCGTAACAGACTTCTATACGTGATTACCAACATCTCTTTTTCGGGCTTACATTTCTTACAGCAAGTGGGCAATTGATTTGGTATCTAATTAATAGTATTTTAGATAAGAAAAAGTTAGGCAGCATCAGTGGATCTGTTTCTTAATTTACTCATCCACGTTTGGCTTTCTTATTGCTCCATTTCATACAGACACACTGATGTCGCGTTGGTTTTGGCATCTCCTTCGATAACAGATTTTTTTTTCTATGAGATTATTTTTTTAATGTGAGAAAAAAAAAACTTATTAGTAAAGAGGTGAGGTGCACGACTTCTGCACTATACCACAGTTAATCATGAAACTTTACATGTTTTCTATTTTAGTAATCTTATAATTGATTACACAGTGTCAACAACATTGTTGGAATAGACTACCAAAAAAGAAAAATAAAAAAATAAAAATATAATTATTATGATTTAAGTTTTAATTATAATTAATTGTAATTAAGATATAATTGATTAAGATTATAAGGTATATACTTATTTTCTCTGATTATAATTAAAACATAAATGATTATGGACAATTATAATATAAGTTGTAATTACAGTTGATTATAATTAAGATATAATTAATTATGGTTTATTATATCTTAATTTATTATATATTATAATTTATAATTTCAATAATGATAAAGTAAAATTGTTTCTACAATGATGAGCATATAATAAAAAACATTTATGATATAATATTTAAACTGAATATATATATATATATATATATATATATATATATATATATATATATATATTAATCCTAACCTATTAAATTATATTTTATCAAAATTTGTTTTCTTTTCTATGCTTTTATTATACTTATAATTTTAAAAATTGATAAATCTTAAAATATTTTTTGGAAAATTAAATCGTGTTTTTACCAATTTTCATCTTATTTGACTAATTTACCAAAATGTCAAGAGTATTTTCTATTGGCCAAATTATTTGATCACATATTAGTTAAAATAATACTTTTATCTCTGAACTTAATTTTCAAACCTTATCTTATTCAGCGTTAACAGAGATTAGTTTTTTATTGACATTATCACAGTCATTGATTGATCAATATAGATTTGAACTATTTTTTCTAACATTTTTTAGATTTTGTCTGGTTGGTTTTTTATCGACATTATTAGAGTAATTGATTGTTCCATATAGATTTGAACTATTTTTTCTAATATTTTTCATATTTTTTGTGGTAATGAAATTATTTTTTGTAATAATTACTTTTCATTAATGTCTACAAAATTATTTTTATCAATGTTTTTTTGTGACAATTTTTGCATTTAATATTTCTATATTTTATAATGATTAAAATATCATTTTAAAACAATAAAAAATAATAAATTTGAATTGTCTTTCTTAAATAGATTTTTTGAGTACGTATTGCAGTCTTTGTGTTATTTATTTGTTATAATTATTTGGATACAAGTGATAAATTAATATATAATCAACCATAATCAATTATATCTTAATTAATCAATTGTAATTAAAACATAAATCATAATCATTTATATCTTAATTATAACAGGAAAAATATAATCTTAATCAATTATATCTTAATTACAATTAATTATAATTAAAATATTTAAATCATAATTAATAATATCTTAATTATATTTTAATTTCTCTATTTTTCTTTTGGTATACATAATTTTATAATTCAAATTTCATCCGTTCCACATAAGTGGTGTACTTCTACATGATTTTAACGCTGTAAAATAAATATTTGTTTATTAAATAAGGACAAATGAAAATATTCCATCTTTTCTAATCATTCAATTCATAGGAGAGGATATAAGCCATATGCATTAATCAATAAGAAACCAACACATGTGAAAGTACTTTGACATTCACAGCACTTGAATTTCATGTTTCAACGAGGATGACCTAATTTTTGAAGAAAACGTGATACATCGGATATATATTAGGTTAATTATGATTCCGTGTTCTCATACGAAATTACAGGCAAACACCAGAAACATCGAAACTCTAATCCGGTGGGACCAACTTATTCCGAGAGGTTTAAGTTCTTGATTGACAACAGGACAGTGTTCGGCTATTACTATTTCTGTGCAAACTGATCCTGTTCCCGAATGATTCATGTTCGTCATATCACATGCATACTTGGTACATTCTTTTAACAAACTATATAGGCATCATAATTCATCGTTGTTATACTTTACTATACATTTCGGCGATACATGAACATAGATTTTGTTTTCCAGCTATGGTGGGACAGATCACTTGCTGCACGGGTTAACGCATTCAAAGTAAATTAATTAACTGAGAAAAGGAGAGAACAAGAATATCACACCCACATGCAAATTATATTGGGATTAACTAACTAATTAACTATTCACTGTCTTGTCGCAACTTTGCATACACTCGCGCAACGATAAATACTTAACTTTATGCTGTGCCGTTGATTAAGAAATAAAGTCAAAATAATAGCTCTGTTTAATTCTGCATAAAGTTAAAATTTTGAAACTGGATTTTTGTTATAGCTTTTTTTATATATGTATAATCTCAAATAATTGATTTTACTTCGCTAGTTAAGATGAAAAGAATGAGAGAAAAAAGTATTTGGACACATATAAATTTTTTATATTCATTTAACATTATTATTATTATTATTTAAAAATATATATATAAAATTTACTCTTTTATAATCATTTTATCTTTATTGTTTAGGTGATATGAATATAAAATTATATCACCCTATATTACTCAGAGAACAATACACACAAACTAAATAACGTACAAATAGTTGTTCCGAAACATCATTAGTAATCAGCCAATTTTCAAGCAAACCAATTAATTTTACTCCTGTAAAATAAATTGATATTTTAAAATTCGGATTTTTTTAATCATTCTTTTAGTCTTCGTCATCATTTATTAAAGGTAACTTAACACTAAAAAAAATTTGATTCAGGTAAAAGTGAAAACATAATTAAAATTAAAATATTAGATTAGATATGTAATTCAATTAAACAATATATTTATTATATAAATAAGAAAATTACATACATAACTTATTAATTTAATTTCAATATTGTATTTCTATTAAAAAAATATAACTAGCTTAAATAATTGTAATTTATTTTCTATCTTTCTACTTTTTTATATTATAATTTTGAATAGTTGTGATATAATTTAATTTTAGTTTTTACAGACTTTAATTTTATTTCTAAAGTTAAAAAATGTAAAACGTATTTTTATCGTTACAACTAAATATTATATATATAACAATCACGTATTATATTGAAAATTCTATGTTCACGAGAAATAAGTCTAATTTATATGGGTTCAGTTAGACTTTCACCTCTTAACATGTTAGGAATAATTATTTTTGAATATTTTTAAAATATTATGTAATTCAAAACTAACTTAAAATAACATTTTACATATAAACATTTTTTGATTAATGACATTTAATATATAAAATTAGATACATAGTACATTGCAAAACAAATATTATACAATCAATTCCTTTATATACTATTTGTAATGAAAAATTAATAGTTATTGGGAAATTGTAATTTTTTTATTAATAAATAATTTCTCTGTCTACATGTTATTTGGATTTTTTTTAAGGACATGTCAAAGAATTAGGTGTTTAATAAAGCTTTTCTAACAAGTCAATTCGACTTTACATGAGTCAAATCTCTCATTGAAGTATTTTTTAATTCAATTTAATTTTTTAATAAGTAAAGGAATTAAACAGGTTTAATAATATTCAAATTCAAATTAAATGTTTTTTACCTTATCTATTTTAGGATTTAGGGCTAGCTTAATTTATTTAACTAAAATTCTATAAACTCTTAAAAATGCAATAAACTCTTTTAAATCATCATTTGAGGGTAAAAACATTAAAATGGTGCGATTTATTTATTTTATTTATCGATGAGTTAATCTTTTAATTATGATTTAGAAGCATCCTCATTTAACCAATAAGTTATACTTTGTAACACAATTTAGCTTCATTTCGTTTTTATTTATTTATTTACGATGAAATTAAGCTTGTAAACATAACTGAAAACACATATGTATCTTTACTTTATTTATAATAAAAGAATAAAAAAATATAATTATAAAAGTAAATATAAGGCAGGTAATTATTTCAATGTAAAAAATAATTATTTATTAAAGGATAAAATTGAAATATATATATATATATACACACATGATTTTCTTTCATATAATTAGTGTAAATAGTAAATGATTTTAACGCAAATTACACTAAAATCGTATATAATAAATTGATTTTAACATTTTTTTGGAAATGTAATTGAGAACCCAGGTGTTAGTAAAACCTTCTCACATTTAAAAAAAAAATAACACAGATAATAAAAAGTATGCCCTTCGTTTCCAAAATATAGATGCCTGACATAATTAAAATTTTGAATATAAATAAACTCCAAAACAACATTATAATTTAGAAAATAAAAATATATTTAATCCTTTATTATAAATTATTAATAGTTATGATAAACAAAACTATAAAAATAATATAAACGTGAAATAACGATTTTGTTTTGATTCAATTTAAATGTTATATTAAATTAAGATCGAACTTAATAAGTGGGTTTAGTTTTTATGTTTGGCTGTGAAATAAATTTCAATATAAAATAAACAACCTAATATTTATAATAATATACGAAGAGATCCATTATTTGATGTACATATTTAAAATAAAAAATGATTATTTTAATGTTAAAAAGTAACTGTAAACAAAATTCAACAGAACAGAACAGAAAAGAACAAATCTTTTTTATTTTTTTATATAACTAATATTTTTTTTTATTGAAAAAAAAAAAAAGAGAATTTGAAAAGGTTGTTTTTGGTTTGGGTGGAAGTAAAGTAAATACCATAGAGGGAGGGAGAAGTAAAGTAAGGAATGAATGAAAAGAAGGGTCTAGAAGAAAAATCCCTACTTAGAAATAAATATTACTGTGGAATCGCTCGTCAACGAGCTCACTCCAAATCGAAATGGCGAAAGAACTTGAGAGGAAAGCGAAGGAAGCATTCTTCGACGACGACTTCGCTCTCGCCGTCGATTTCTACTCCGAAGCCATAAAACTAGATCATAAGGACGCTCATCTCTTCGCTGACAGAGCACAAGCCCATATTAAGCTCAACGCTTTCACTGGTTCATACCTTCACTCTCTCTATTCCCTTCATTAATTTCACTCTCTCGCTCTCTTTCTTACTCAAACGTATTTGTTTCCACCGCCAGAAGCAATTTCCGATGCCAACAACGCCATTTTATTAAACCCTTCCTTGTCCAAGGCCTATCTTCGTAAAGGGTTTGCTCTTTTTCTCTTTCAGTAATTTAGATGCAAATTCAAATGTTCTCATAATTTTCACATCGAATCAGCGTATCTATGTTTCTATGCTTCTTAGTTGCTGTTGGTATTTGTTTTTACAGGACTGCTTGTATAAAGCTAGAAGAATATCACACTGCCAAGTTGGCACTTCAAAGCGGTGCCGCTTTTGCGCCAGACGATTTAAGATTCTCCAAGTTGATTCAAGAATGTGACCGCTTTATTTCAGGTGACCACACATTACACTTAACCTTTTTTTAGGTTTGAACTGTGTGTGCCGATATACAGTGACTGATTATTGACATTGGATGAATTGGTTTAACTTTAGTAGTAATTAACCTTTTTATCCAATGAGTGTGATCTTTTTATTAGATTTATAGATAGTAGATAGTGTGATGTGGGAAATTCACATTTGTATTGTATTGTATAATGGTATAATGAGTGAGTGGTACTAATATAACATTTTTTGTGATTGAGAAATTGTGCTTCTCTTCATTTGATGTATTATATCTCTTCATTTATCAGAGGAACCAAATGATTTTGTCAGCACCATATCGTCAAATGGTTCCCACTTGAACAATACAAATGACAGGGTGACTAAGGAAGTTGAGGAAGACAGTTTGGTATCCCAAATCAAGGAAGTCACAATAAACAGACCAAAATACAGGTTCTCGCTGTTTTATTTTTCTATCCTCCATGCTGTTATTATTTACATTATTAAATTCTGTACAAAAACTATAACCACCATCATGAGTATTAATTCTACCAGATATAAGAATCAAGAACATTTTATATGGTATTTTATGGTTTTTTAATCTTATTATTACTAGGTTCATTTAACCTTAGTATGTATATCATAAAAAAATATTTAATCAAAAGCCTCCTGGGATGGTGTTTCTTTAATGATTATTTTGTCTAAAAAAGTGCTTATCAAGCGTGCACTAGGGTCTAGGAAGTATGGGGAATGTTAATACGTCATGCTACAATTCTATAAACTTCCAATAATTTGTTCTTTTGGCATTGTGTCTCTCTTGTTGTATCTATGGATATTTCATTTTATGCTGAAATTTGTTTCTCAACTTACGGATAACGTGTTGATTATGCTTAACCAGACATGAATTCTACCAAAAGCCAGAAGAAGTGGTTGTGACAATATTTGCAAAAGGAATATCAACGAAAGATTTGGTTGTTGACTTCGGTGAACAGATTGTAGGTTTATATAATGGGTGCTTAGTATTTCCCCTGTACCGCAGCTTTATTTCTTCATGTGTTTCATATATAACTCTTCAGATAACTTGAAGTACTTGAACATTACAGCTTAGTGTAACTATTGATGTTCCTGGCCAAGATGCCTATCGTTTCCAACCTCGATTGTTTGGGAAGGTAACTGATTTATATTAATAGTTTACTTGTCTATACTTGATGATTTTCTATCTTTTTGGATATCACATAAAATATATACAATTTTCTGACAGTGCCATAACAAAAAGATCCTGTTTTATCTACCTTGAGGTTTTGTTCTTATTTCACCATTAAATAGACTCAGGATGACTATTTATTTTTTGTTTGGTGGGATCTGAGGGGTCTCTGATAATATTCCTCTTGTTTTTTTCTAGATTTGTTTTGGAATACTTCAATTATAGAATTTAAATGGATTCATTTGGAATGAATTGGTGTAGAAGTCCTTAACCTTTTTAAAATTAATTAATCTCTTAAATTAATATTATTCTAAATAAACTTGGTACATAAATGTATTCACTGATGAAATTATGAATTTTTTTTTATTTCGAACTATGGCTAAATAATCATTATAGCAGTCACCATACAGCTATAATGTGGCTTCTTTGACCCCACGGGCTTCCACCATAGGCAATTTATGTACAGCAGCCCGATATGGTGGTGCCGTATGCCACAATGACATGTTTATTTGGTTGAATTTTGGCCATCTGCCATTTCTAGTGTTGCAAATACTCAATTATGAAACTTGGTTCAATAATGATTTTATTCCATATATTTTTCTGTTTTTTACTAGCAAGGCATTCTATTTCTTTCTTTTGTTGAATTATTTTATGTATATTTGAATATTACTTTATAATTGAGGATGAAAGTCTTGGGGATGTGGGCTGGTGCTAGTTTAATATCTGTGTTTGTTTATCAGGGGACAGCTACTTGATTTTGTTTTTCTAATTTTAAAATAAGCCATGTATTGCTTGGGCAAATAATAGCAAATAAATATTCAAGTTCATTATTCATTCCGTACCTTTTCCTTTTGCTTGAGCAAATCAGATAATACCCAACAACTGCAAAGTTGTGGTATTGTCAACCAAAATTGAAATTCGTCTTGCAAAAGCTGAAGCTATTAATTGGACATCTCTGGAATATAGCAAGGATACACTACCCACTAAAATAAGCATGCCTATAGGTGAGATGACTATTTATTTATTTTATCCTTTTGTGATACCTTTGTGTCCTTCTAATTGTTAATTGAATACTTGAGAATGTAACTTGAGGCAACTACTTTCCTGATGGTGAGCTTACTCCCACTGTTAATGCATGCAGTTCAATCTCAAAGGCCTTCATATCCATCATCAAAAGCAAAGACAAAAGATTGGGATAAGTTGGAAGCTCTAGTGAAAAAAGAGGTTTGGAAGCTATCCCTTTCTCCCTTCGGGATAATTTAGGCTTAATTTTTAGCGGCTCCATATAATTTCAATTTCAATTTTTACTAGTTGCCCATGACTTAGGATAAGCAATTAGCTTTCTTTGTGTGATTGTTTGGCTGTACATCGACAACATATAGTTTTATGTTTGACAGAATGACTAATTGTGGCACCATCTTAGTTGATTTGATGGTAGTTTTACTGATGTGGATTACCTTGAAGACATTGGAATCGTGTGTTTCAATTCCTTACCAGCAATGAGAATCCAAATCATTGGCATGCTGATGGATGAGTTTAGAGTTTAATGTGAAAACTTCAGATTTTAAATTGTACATGACCAAATTCAGATTTTTTGTTTAGCTGGAAGACCTGAATTAAACCTACTTCGTATTCGAATAATAAAAAATTAGAAGGCTGCAAATCTAGATCAAACAGAATCTGTACCTCATCTTGTAAGATACGAGACTGTTGCAACGATATTGACAAAATTGTGGCCTGCCTTTCAGGAGAAAGAAGAAAAGCTTGATGGTGATGCTGGTTTGAATAAATTGTTCCGTGATATTTACCAAAATGCAGATGAGGACATGAGGAGAGCAATGAGCAAGTCTTTCGTAAGATATCCATTCTGTGCATGCTTTGATATTGACGTGTTTTATTTCCCCCGATTGCGGCTAGTTTTATCTTAAATCATTAACATTTACTCCCTTTTTTTGAACTGCTTTCTTTCTGTAGGTGGAGTCAAATGGAACAGTGCTATCAACTGATTGGAAAGAAGTGGGATCAAAGAAGGTGGAAGGCAGTCCTCCAGATGGCTTGGAGCTGAAAAAATGGGAGTATTAATTGGGTACTAAAATATCCATATTTAAAGCTGATGCTTGTGGGAATGTAATCATTGTTAATGCTGTTTTATTTGTGTAAGGGACGTTATTTTTCTGTGTGAACAACTTAATTTGCTTTTTGCTGTAGGAGTGGATTTAATTTTCTTGGTATGTGTTCATATAATGTCGGATTCCAAGTTTTTATTTTCTTATGAATTTAAATATTGGAAAATAAGTTTGAATGTGGGATGATTATGAGCAGTAATCTTGTCCGAGCTTCGTCATAAGATAAAAGTCGTCATCCTTGGTTCAGAGAAGTAGGAGGCAAAACGTAGTCTTTAGCTTTTGTATATAACCTGTGCCATGTGGGAACTGAGTCTCCTCAGTTTTCCTTACCTAAAGGTAAGTTTTTTGCTAGTCAAATCTGTAAAAATGGAAGATTGCATTAGGTTCCCTCAAATGATTCAAACTGAACATCGAATCAAAATAATCGTATATGAATGCAACACAACATTAGAATTTGGGCAGTTATCGAATCTCATAAACCGGAAAAAAGGTGATAATGTACTGCATGAGTTGGATAGATCAAGAAACTACCTGTTTGAGGATGCCTTTTTATTTTATAAATATAACTTAATACAGAGTACAAAAGTCATAAATATAAAGAAAAATAATTAATTATATTTGGTTCTCCCTTTCAAGTGATTCAGTCAATGTACTAGTAGTTATTATTTATAAATTTATTCAAATTTAGTCAATTTGAAACTATTTTAGATATGAATTGTATTGTATTTTTTTATCAATATTAGAGAAAACGAATACTGTCAGACCTATTAAATGTGTCGAGGAAGGGAATCCGAAAATCATATAGTAAAAAAGACAGGTGTGTGATGCAGATTGGACGTTCGGTTTTGATTGTATAAGCAAAATTCAAAGTTTTCAAAAATGCTCGTCACTTTCATTTTCTCCTCATTCTCTCTAAAAACTCCTACTTCTCTCCAAGAAATCTTAATCTTTTCTTCTTCTGATCACCACTCAGACACTGTCTGAACACTCCCGGCGTCGAGGACGTTCGTTTGAACCGATCAGTTTTGGATTCTGGACTGGTAAGTTCATCTCTCTCAGCCGAGTGGTTTTTCTGTACATGCAAACTCAGTTTTCGGTTACACGAGTTCCTTAACCCATTTCTGAACGCCTTTCTGGTCTTTCATTTGGTTAGTTTCGTAAATTGTGATCATAGTCTTCTAAGAAATTGGTTATGAGCTATTATGTTCAAACTGTGAGCGTTCGGTCACGCTTAGAGGTAAGGAAGCTTATATAATTTGATTTTTATTCTCGTTTTTGAATGCTGACATGTTTGTTTGATTGCTGGATGAAATATGAAGTATGGATACTTACTATGTTATGGATGTATGAATGTATGAAGATAGATGTTGAGGAATGAATTGATATAAAGAATCTTAAGTCTGTAGTTCTCTGTGTAAATTGATGTTTGTCACTGAAGGTTAGTGACCATTCAGTTAACCTTGAGTATTCGGTCTTGGACCAAGCGTTCGTTTTTATTAGTGTTCGTCCTTAATAAGTGGTTGGTATTAGGTCAGCACTAGTTCAATTATAATTCTCGGATTCTATTGGACTCGGTTGGAACTGGATTCTTTCATTTGGAAAGAATTCCAGTTAAGGAACGAGCGTTTTCGTTTTGTAATATTTGTAAATAATCGTTCGATTAAGGGTAGTCGTTCCTTGATATTTTGTTATAAACCTAAAATGGTATTCTGTATTACTTAAATATACATATGTATTTGTATATTCGTTCTTCCTTGATAACTAGTTAAAATTGTATCTTATTATATTTGTCACACCCTTATTATATAAGTTAAGTAGTGTTCGGTCTTACACCAGGCGCTCGTTCTTGTTTCCGTAATCTATCTTTACAATAAGAGCGTTCGTCCAAACTCGATAGCGTTCACTCTCTACAGTGCTCGGTTTTCAACTAGCATTTGTTTCCGTTGATGATTAACTCATTAATAAGTTAAGTGTTTATTAGCGTTTGGTTTCTTCATATGATTCCGTCAGGTGCTATTATTTGATGTCCTACAGTATCTGTCTCAACTGGTTTCGGCCTAGATTCTTAGTACTCGGCCTAGGCTCAGTGTGTTCGGTTTAAACTCTCGGGAGTCAGTTCATTAAATTAGCTCACTTGGTAAATAACGTTCAATTCTATTATTCTCTGGGAAGTATCATTGTATTCGATCCCTTTCACAACCCGTGAGTAACTCTCTCGATTTGATATGTTTTGAGTTGGAGACATCTCGGTCTCACTCGAAGTGTTCGGTCTTGTTCTGGGTTAAAAACTAATGTTCGGTATTCGATATACTATGGGATCTTTATTCAACTTGGTTCAGTTGAGGTTTTAATAATGAAAGATGATAGAATATGATATGGATAAAATAGTTTGATTATGAACGAGTATTCCAGGGAGAAATATCTCAAAAAGTGGTTATTGATTGATAAAGTATGAATGTGATCAAAGCTTAGTGGGCGTTCATCCTGATATTCCATGATTACTCGTTCTCATGTAGAGAGGAGTAAGTCATGTGTGGGAATGGCAGGAGGTCCTAGTCCATAAGGTTAACTTGGACGGAACGGATCAACCTTGGGTGGCAGCTGTTGAGAGTATCCCAGTTACTACAACACCCGGGTGCACGAACGTCGTAGCTACACAGGATTCATACAGTCCGGATAGTCAGAGTCAAGTGGTCGTTATTTGCATGCCTTGAATGTATGAATGATGATTTGATTGTCGTTAGTTTATTTATTGAATGTTGTCTGTTGTTATGGAACAAATTAAATTATATAAGCTTACCCTGTTTACCATTTTTGTCTGTGTCGTGCGTCCTACCGTTGTCCCGTTGCAATGATCATTCGTGTGGATGTGAGCAGAAGGTGAAGATCTGCTGGAAGAAATATTGGAAGATGCATCTGAAGTGAAGACCGAACCTTAGAGACATTCGGTCGGTTATTATTTTACCTTTTGTAAACCGTTCGTTCTATTAGTTTTAGCCATTGTACAATTTTAACCCTATGCTATTTTGTAAGGCTATTCGGCTTGTAAGACTGATATGTAATATTATTAATATGTGAGGACTCTCTTATATGGTTTTGATACTGTATTTTTGGAATGTTACAAATATTCTTCTTGACATCATAATTTATAAAAATTAATATAAATAATTTTTATAATTTTATCTATTTTAAAAAAAAATTATTATTTAATTTTAAAATGATTAAATTTAAAAAGAAACGGTTAAATTTAAAAACACTTGAAAGATAAAATTAAAAAAAATGTTGACACCACGAAGACGAATCCTTTTTTATAAAATAGTGTAGATTATACAATAGTGTAGATCGAGGAAGGAATAATCTATCCAATATATGAATCATTCTCAAATTTTACGTGCATCTTAATTCTTTTCTTCAGTGGCATGATATATGAATCATACCCAATCTTTTGTAGGCGAGCTCCCTTCTTTTGTGACCGATTTCAAGAAATACAATCAAGTATCACCAGTTTGCCTAAACCCAATTGGGTAGACGATGATCTCCACTTTTTTTTTTCTTGAATCATAACACTTAAGAAACAGTATTCTTAAAATAAGAACAAAACATATTGAATTAAAAATCTCTTACGCATATATTTAGTAATTTTACAACAGTTTTAACATTTACTGAATAAACATCAATCAATCCCCACTTTCGATGGGTATGAAATAACGAAAAAAGAATGGTACGAGAATAAGTTGTGAGAAAATATTCTATATAACAAAATAAAACCTTGAACATGGATGTCTGAGAATAAGTTGTGAATGTAATTCTCTGTATCTGTTATACTAGATAAGTCTATATACAGACAGACAGTGCTGAGATGAAGGCTGTGAGAAAGTGGAGAGTTGCACAAGTGTCATCAAGTGGAAGGACGATTGTGAGCATTTGCATTTCTATTGTTAGCAATAAGCACATCCTGTTGGGTCGACCCAGTGGCTCGTCGGAGAGGTTGTGGAGGTGGTGGTCTTGAACCTTGGGTTTGTGTTGGAGTAATTATTCGCTGCGCAATAGATTCGTCGTAAGGCTGACTTAAATCTAGACTTCCACGCATTCGTCCAGTGGGAGCCCAATTCTGTTCTGGTTGCGTACTGAATAATTCATCAGGCCTAGAGACTGAATGTGCTGTGTTTCCTCTTCCCTGGAAACTGTCAGTTACAAAAGGTGTGCCTGCAGCACCGCTTTGATTTTGGACCGGAACTAGTGGTGTCCATCTAGGAGGCTGATTAGCGGCCAAACCCCTAGATTGTTGGCCATGAGCAGTGGTAGCAGCTGGCGAAACATTCCTAGCATTGGAAATACCTTGTCTGGCAGCCGGTGGAGCAGCCATGCCTGCAGCCTGTAAATTCCCAGATTGTGGAACACTTTGCTGGATGTGAGACCATGGGGTAGTAGATGGTCGGAAATTTGAATGCTGTCGAGATGGCCGAATATTCAGAGATTGCTGCAGGTGTGAATTTCTAAAATCAGATAACGAACCAGGTCTGTATGGGTTCTGCGATTGAGTTGATGTTGGCGGGTTCTGTAATGGTACCCGACTCTGATTTCAATGAGAAGTTAAAGATAAGTACAAGAGCCATGGACTCCAAGTAACTCAAAATTAAGCTTCTTCTAATGAATGAATTTCAACTTCATGGTTAAAGAAACTAAATTCAGGCATCAATGATTTTTACTGTACGAGAAATGAAGAGTAACAACTCAATATGAAGTATAATAGGACATTCACATATCCTAAGGCTGCCCTGACGGCTGTATAATTTCTTTAAGAAGATAAATAAATATCATTCTTTCCTGAACCAATTTTCTTATTTCCCACTGATCTTTTTCTTGGATAAGAAATTTAACAGGCTATTCCTGAGGTTTGTTTATGTATGTACACTTATTTAAAGGTTTGTTTAGAAAAGTTTCTCTACAAACATTTCTGAGGAAAAGAAAAATGAAAAAAAAATGAAACACTAAAATTAGTTTAAGTAAAAATTAAAAACTATACAAAAGAACATCTACAAATTAGCTCGTACATAAGTTCATTTTAATTCTAACTTATGAAAATTCATTTCTTTTTTATTTTCTCGTTCCTAAAAGTACTACAAACTTGTCCAAACAGGCCCTAAGATGGAGAAGAGCTTCTAGTAACTTGTAAGAATAGAATCTCGTCACAAATTGATTTTCCTTGTAGTTGGTACAGGGGAGTCTTATTACTTAACTTAGAGTTAACAAGCACGCTAATATGGATATGTAATCTCAAAAACTGATCCAATATGGAACAATTATATATGAGGAAATATTGGTTTGACACCTATCATGGAAAAAGAAGACAGAAAAATGATTAAGGTGGTTTGAATTGAACGTTACTAGAAGGCACTGATGATCGAATGATTTTTAACCCTGTGACCCATGTTCTTGACCTTACCTATCCGGAATTGACTACCATACCCAAAAAAATTACAATTTAAGATCAGCACATTGTTATGACCTAGTGTTTCAGTTGTCAAGTTTTCCTCAAAAGCAGCCCCTAAAAACGTGTAATAATTTAGTACAAAATAGTATACATGCAGTCAATAAACCAACCTGTGTTGCATTGTGATGCCGAAATGCAGGTGAATTCACACCTGAGACCTGAGGCAGATTCATTGGGGATCGAGAAAAACGTTGCTGTCTTTCAGTATCACTAAGTATGGCTTTCAAAGTATCTCCCGATGCCTGAGATTGGACTGGGAGGGCCTGAACAGCTACTGGAGTTCTATTAATATGTCTTGGCACCGAGGACGACCTACCATACTCGTTAACTGAATTCATATGATTCATCTGCATCGGCAAATTGTTTGGTCCTGAAATTTGATTACGCATGCCAGAGTTAACTGCAGGGTTATTGTCACGACCTGCAGATTCCTGATTAAATGCTGGAGAAATAGTGTCGGGCAGAACAGGTAGCTCCAAGGTACCAACCATTGGGGTATCAGACCTACTACAGGCAATATAAACCCCAGACAAAAAGTCATCCATTTGACCAGCAACATTTCGATTAATACCAGGAGTGTTCATACCCAAGGAAGTTGAATTTGGAGCGACAAAGTGACTTTGAATAGATGCCAGGAGAGGTTTTCTATCTACAATTTCAGAAGAGTCCATTGCCTCCACATGATCATCATCTTCGGTGAGGTCAACAGTTGCAGGAGAGCAAGTATATTCTTGTGGTTCAGTTTGTTCCTTTTCATGGTTGGGAGCCTTCTTTTGCATCTTATCCACATCATGATCTTTTTCCGAGACTGCCTTCCAAGATCCATCAGCAAGGACAATCACTTCCGTAATACTCTCACCAACATTTTTCAGGATCTTTGGTTAAAAAGAAAAAAAATAGAGGTTTATTTTTCAAATCTTTACAACCTTCAATTAATCCTAGGGTCAATTTGGTGTACCCTTAAAATTTGAAAGTGTGCGGTGGAGGTTGCAGATTAAAAACAAAACTAAAATTTCCACTCCCAATTTTAAGGTGCGCCAATAAACAATAGATAACTAAATTGATGGATTGAAGTAAATCAACTAACCTCAACCATGTTTCGGTCAAGTCGAATATCAGCATAACAGACATACTGATTGCAATGAGGGCAGCGCCAGGATGGCCTTTTAGAATTGATACTAATGAAGTTGTTAAAGTCAAAACACTACAGTAACAACAGAACAAAAACATGTTAGGAAGAAGGGAAGACACAAAGGGAAATAAATAAATACATACATAAACCGCAGTACACAAAAAGACTCGTAACAATTAACCACATCATAAATTTTTCATTTTAGAGGAATGTCGGATACACTCACTCTATAATTTATTGAAATTTATTTGAAATCACTAATTTTAGTAGGCTTCACTTTCAAATCGAAACAGTCACTAAATTAGAAATGGGATCCACCATATCGGCTATTTTCAATAAATTTTAGTCAGAGGTACACTCGTAGTGTGTTAAAAAAAAAGTGTTGTTAGCACTCCTCTTCTAACTTATCATGACAAGTTATTATTCTACATAGGTTTAAGCAAATTTTAGTACTAGTATACGGATCAGATAATAGAGAGGAAAATATTGTTAAGCCTTAAAACAGTTCTTTAATATTTTGTTGTAAAGATTTTATAAATACAAAATGCATCAGCTGAGAAGCTCAGTGATTTTTGGTCATCCTCTAAATTCAAGCAGTGACAATTAGCTTTATCGTGTGATAGTACACTTCTAAAGCCAGTTTTAATATTTGTCGTAAGAAACACATTAGGACCCACCCTAAGTTTTTTCCACATTAAGTGATGCTAGTACAGGAAGACTCACCTGGAAATGTTTGCATGATCGCCCTTTGACAGGAGTCTTAATACGTGTAAAGCTGTTTGTACACATTGAAACACAACACATCAACTTCTATAAAAAAAATTACCATGAAAAGAGAAGGATTACCATAAAAATAGTGAAAAACCCAATGTACTTCAAATATAATAGAGCAAATAATCATAAGCAAAATTTCTGACCGGAAAAGCATTCTAGTAAAAGGCATTGAGCCTAAGAATAAATATAACAGAACAGTGATAGAGAAACCATTGCAAATAGAAAACTTCAAAAAATTATAGCTAATGACAACACCAAGAAACAATGTTAAATCATGATAACTTTGTTAAACAGTAGTGAACAAAACTTATGTCCAATTATCCAGCATTCAATAATATTGTAGTGTACTAGTTACAAAAGAACAATATCAGAATTAGAAAGTGATACAATAAGGTTTTGGAACAAGAAACAGACTGCTGGGTTCTGGTTGAATAAATAGAAATATAAAACTCATTATGATGATTATTTAATAGAAAACATCATTACAAAAATTGAAATCAAGATAAAAAGATAATTTTCACACAAAAATATTTTTAATAATTTACATTTATTAATGTTGTAGATGTTCAATTAAGTGCTTTGGGACATCCACATAATCAGTGTTCATTCATATCTAACTGCAGCTCAACAGAAAAAGGAAGAAAAAAAGGGGAAAATCCACCAAAGGTGAAAACAGGGCATGAGTTCCACTAAAGTGAAATTGCAAAAATAGCACTGACGGAATAAACAATACAAATAATAATTTAATAGTGGAAAACCTCAATTAAAGAGGACTTGTTACCTCTGACTTTCCACATTCAATTCATAAAATAGTTTTGACTAAAATTCAAACGCAAAATATAGCAAATGAAAACCAGATTTAATGAAAACAGTATTGGACCATCAACATATTAATTCTGAACACACAATAGATAAGACCACAAATAACTAACTCCATAATTCTTCAAATTCAAGGTCTGTAAAGGGCCATATTTCTAATGCACTAAATCAATAGACAGTGAGAGATTAAAATGGATCTCCAATAAAAAATGCCATCAATTATACTATATTAAAGATGGGAAATCTAGCAACGGACAAAGCAGAGGAATAAAAAGTTATCACTGATCAGTAGCTTGAACACATACCTTATTGGACAATTTAGCGAAATCTGTGAAGCCCCCTCAACAATATCTGAATCTTGTTACACGTAAAAGAATAACAATGAATTGTCAATGGTGGATTAATACAAATAAGAATAAGATTTAGGGTTTTATCTTGGAGTGCAGTCATTATAAATATCCAAATCATACCAAAATCAATAGAGGTAACAGCAGGCTGGAGATAATCTTGAAGAACTGGATCTTCATGCAAGGGTGTAAAACTCATATAGGCAACGAGTACAATGTAACGACCTTGACAATGATAATGCTTACATTTCAGAAAGATGCCGATATTGAAAACTACAAGGATGACAGGGAAGAATAGAAGTTTTAAACGATTACCATTGAACTGGCCCACAGCTTGAAGAAGATTTGTCCCAAATTTAAGCATAGCAGTCACATCAGTTGGCATTTGTGGTCCAGGATCCTGATCAACAAAATGACAGATAAAAGTTTATGCCAAACTGTACAAAAAAGTCTTTAATAAATTTTAAAAATGTGAGCTAATATGCAACAGACCATTTCAACATAGGTCCTATTGGCTACTCCTTTTCCATTGAGGAGAAAACTACACAACATGCAATAAAAAGGTCAGTCAGCATCAGCGTAGAATTCATCCACACGTTTAATATGTTTAAAAGCAACCATACTTCGCTTGCGGGGGACTTATGAGGCATGCTGATATCTCAATGTTATCTATCTGTGCCACCAATAAAAACTGCAAGTTGAAATGAGTAATATAACTTAGAACATAAACCAAAAAACAATAATAATATTGGGTGCATTCAAATTACAAATAAAAAACAACAATGATATCTATTATTGTTACTGTAAGGAAAATAGACAGTGATTGAAGATACAAAAGAATCTAAAATATGTTAAACATTACACAAAAAATGAAGCAAGCAACATCTTCGATATGAGGAGAGGGAAAGAAATTTTCATATTACTTTATGACTCCCAAAATCCTAATGTGAATGAATAGGTTAATTCTGATAACTAAAAATTAGAAAATATAGACAATGCGCAATGCACTATGATAATATATAATACTATATAGCCCATGTTTAACAAGACAAGTCAACTCGAGCAATTCTTACAAGTTTCTCTTTAACAAATTCAGTCTTGGTAATATGAAAACCAACCAGAGAAGCTCCATATCCAGGCTGCGTTGCAGATAAAACAATTTTAAATATGTTCTCAATACAAAATAAGAACTGAATTGACAACTCCCGAGGAAGAACCTGGATCTCAATTGATGCAAGTATTGAACCCAATTTAACATGGGGATAGAACCTGCTTGGAAATCCACATAACCAAAAATATTACTATTTCACATCAAATAAAGTGACAAAATCAGATGCATTATTTCTTATAGGTCCTTTCATTTTTTCCTGGCTAACATTCTTGTCTACGGTGATAACTGTAACTTGTTAGATACAAAAAATACACAAAAGTAAAAATATTCTTGTCTATTTGAAAAATAAAAGAAAGGGTGTCAGTGAAGATATGTAGAAATAGCTCATAGGACCTTACTTCTCCATTATAGTTGATATTTCAGAACTGCATTGTCTAGGTGTGGCATTTATACTCCCCATACTGCTGTAGACTTTTCCGATCTATACTACAAAAAGATGATGATAAAAAACATGAAAATTAGAATCCACCAGATAGCAAAAGACGAAAACAAAACATATAAGCAAACCTCATCCAAAATAGTAAGAAGTTCTTGTGATTCTTTCGTTTGGAACCATCCAATTTCACAGGCACCCTACAATGGTGGAAAGTGTCAGTAGGAAATACAAAACTACATAAATGTCATGGTGCATAACTTCAGGATGCTTTTGAGAAACATACTATAGGTAAGCACAGAAATAACTGGTATAAATACAATGTCCCATTTTCATGCAGATTTTTCAACTTGCGATACAAAACTTCCAAAATTCTTCAAGAACTAGAAAACCATTCAGACTCAGACATCAGTATAAACTTCCTGATTTGATAGTTTCTACACAATTGTTGTGTCAAAATGCAAGAACATCATGTAGTTGGCAACAATTCCTGAAAACGTTCACTTAGTTATCATGTAGTCAACACCAATTATGCACCTCAAGATCCATTAATTGGTCTTCTTCTCTATTATCCAAACCAAGGTTTTCATTGGTCATACAAAATGCAAATTCAACAAGTTATTGATGGCAATGAGCAACAACATGGAAAAATGAACTTACCTTTACAGATATCATCAACACCATCATAGCAGCTTGCGAAAGTTCATCATTCTTTAGTTGACAAATCTACATGGAAAGGGAAAAAGTAAAAGCTTCCAACATACACACACCATAATTAAAAATACTGATGAAACTTTTTCCTGGTTCGATCATTGGAAAAAAAAGGTTCACAAGAGACACCCACACAATGTCATGAAAATCACCTGCTTCACCAGCAAAGGCAGCTCGTGAGCATTGCTTGGAATTTCCCCATTGGCCAGTGCATAATCAATGCCTCTGTAAAATGTAAAAACTAAACCAAGTAAAAAGCCAGCGCATTTAAAACAATAAGTTAACACGACATGGTCATTCCATGCAAACGCAACATTTTTTTCAGCTGTTTATTTATTTAGTCATTCAGATAATAAATATCCATTGTCTCCTTGAGGCTAAAAGCTAAATCTCCAAATTCAAAGGTGATGGCTAAGAAGCTAAGGATAACGAATTTCATTGCTGCCCATAACAACAACGTGCACCACAAGAACACTAATGATTTCCAGTGTAAATTTTCACTACCCACTCGTAAAACGCAATATTTCGAAAAATACAATTTAAGACCTATCACTACCAGAATTTGATCCAACTAAGGTGCTTCAACTAAAACGCAAGCAAATACATTTAGAATCTGTCACTAGAAGTAAGCTGAAACATTTCCGACGAAGGGAAAAATAAATAATTAGAAGGTAGAAGGAGATAGAACTACCGAGAGAGGGAGAGGCAGTGGTTATAAAATTCTTTAGGATCGCCTCGGTTGCCAGGTTGAGCAAGCCAAGCCAAGCGCTCCGTAACCTTTTGTATTCTGTACATGTTGATCACTGATGGCGACGAATTTGCCGGCAATGGCAACCCCACCGCCCCGTTCATTTACGCCTTGGAGTTTTTGGAGCTGCCAATGACCACGGAATCTGCTCTGGCGTAGTTTCCTTCAACCGACCAGAGGGTTTCAATTTTGCCTCCCAAAAAAATGGGTTGTAAAGCTTAACACGTATGAGGTCCGACTCAGCTCGGCTGAACAATTCGGGTCGGGTTGATTTTACCCAAACCAATCAAACTTGATTAACAAGGTGTGGTACGTGCCTTAGCTGTAACTGGATTTTCATTTCGGGCTTGCCAGGATAAAATATTAATTAAAATGTGACTTTTATAGATAATATCATAAAATTACAGATTTTAAGAAAATTAAAACTTAATATAATAACTTTTTCTAAGAGAATAATGGAATTCGTGTCTTTACCTCTTATTATTGCGTTACAAACAAAGTTTTAAACATGAGTTTATATATACATAGATATTTTCATTGATAACTGACATTTTGGAGTGGTACTAAAAAAAATTTGTAAGGATTTTGCCAAAAGCATACAATATCTTAAAAAAACCTTAAACCCTAAACTCTATTATTCATTACCACAGAGTTATTTATCATCCATGATTGTTGTCATATATTAGTAGTTATTAGTTTTTTTTAAAAATAAAAAATAAAAGATAATTATTAAGTCATAGATTGTAAATAACAAATTTTTATTTTTTTTATTTTAAATTAAATATTAAAATTATTAAAATACCCTTGAGTTTAAAATATGTCTGGAGATTTTTTGTCCATCAAAATGTAGAAACTAAAAAAAGATCTTAAATAAATTAGCAAACCCTTTACACAAAGATAAAATGATTGTTTAGTTGTAAAAAGATAAAATAGTTTGTTAGTTATATAATTTAAAAATAATTATTTTATTTTAAAAGATTATGAGAAAAGATAAAATGTTAAAATTAGTTATTTAATTTATGAGATTTAATTTAGTTAAAAAAATTATGATAAGAGATAAAATGATTTATCTAACATGTTTTTAAAAAGTTAAATTTTGTGAACATTATTTCAATTAATAAGATATTATATAGATTTTGTATGAAATAAAATAGTTATAACATATGTACAAATTGAATTGGATTCCATAAATATAGAATAATATTTGTACCGTATGATACCTGAATTCACCAACTATCGACGAGTAACCCGAACGATCGTTTGTCGAGCCTTCTTACGATCGTAATGTCACGATCGTAGGAATGTCTAACACTTCTTAACGCCAATCGTCTGTCGATGTCGACACATTGGTGATCGACAAGCAAACAGTGATATCGCGACATATAACACTCACAGGTTTGTGTCGATACACCAGGCGTTCGACAATCAATGAGCGATTCCTAATTTAGCGGTTAGTAGTAAACGATTACAAATATCAGTCAATGCCACGAATCACGGGAATAACTGACCCAGTATCGAACACGATCTAACAAGTTACAACTTTCAAGTAGTCAACGCCAGTAACTAACCGGATTTTTAGGTAAACGGTTTATTTTACTGTTTTAAATATGAAAAACACAGAGGGAAAAAAGGTACGTTTTTTCCTTAAGAGAAATTAAGAGAGAAAAGATTAATTTTCTTCTTCACTTTGAATTGGAAAGGTTCAATAGATCCTTTTCTAACTTGAGCGTCGGAGTGCCTTTGCAGGTACCCAGCCCATTTTCCCCTCGGAGAGCTTGGCACAGAAAGGGAGATAGCACGATAACGACATCATAGGAAGAAGCGGTTGCAATTCGCTAGGTTCGTATCTTGGTCTCAACGTTCATACTGAAACAATATCTAAATTGAGTTCTTAATTAATATTTTTTTAGAATGTGATTTAACTTTTGAATTGAGAATTTCAAAGTAAATAAGTGAGTTGGATAAGACTATCAAATGAAAAAGTCTTTCCATAGATGAAAGAGTGGAAAGAAAAACGTTAATAATTTTGAAACGATTTTTAAGAAAAGTGTTGCAAAAGAGGTTGAATTCAAAATGGAGGCTGAAATATTTTATTTTAAACCTTTGAAAATCACTAAAGGGAAACTAACTTGTCTTTGTCATTTGTTTGGTCGTGATTTAAATTTATGTTGTTTTGAAGATATGAAATGTGTTTGTTGTTAAGTTTGAGAGAAGTGAAGATAATTATGATTTCTTTTGAGTAATGATATATTTTTGTTATTTGATGATAAAAAAATGGTGTAGATATTGAAAGTTTAAATTTTTAAATTATTATTCTAAAGTTGTAACTTTCAAAAATGTGTTTATATGATGTTGCATTTACCTTGTTTTAGTGTTTATATGATGTTGAAAATGTGTTCTTTATTTGTTTTTATCGGATTTTAAAGGTGAAGTATGAAGCTTTAAAAAAATGAAACTATTACTCATTGGTGAGAAACCTTCGAGTTTTGAGAATAAACATAGAAAAATCAAAGTGCAAATGACTCTTCTTATGATAGGATACTATATTTAAAAGATTCCTGAATCATAAATAAACATTAAACAAATTCAGTTATTTAAATGTAAACAAGTATTGTGCAGTATAAATATTAAATAATAAATGGTTATAATAACTTATTATCATAATTTGTTATATTTTTAATATATTATTTATAAAATACTGTGAAATATTTTAAAGATATATCATATAATATAATAATTTATTATCATATTCTATCATATATTCAAATAGTTAATATCTAACATAATATAATTTCAAAAAAATAACATGTTCTTTTTTCATAAAAAGCATAAATATAAGTTTAAAATGTATTGGATGACTAAATTGAGCAATGTGATACATCATAAAAAATCATCAATCCAAAATTCATAATTACAGCATAATTTCACATCAATTTAACCAACACCACATTCATGCACGTTAACATTCCAATTTTAACTAAACATAGTACAATTTATCAAAAAATCCCTATAGACATCAATCAAAGCATAAATAAGTAAAAAAAATATAACAATAGAGTTGGAGTAAAAATCATTGATTTAAAGGTTGTTCCTAAAGTTATGATTTTTACATAATGTTCTAACTACGTAAAAAAACAGTATTGTAAAATATCATAATAGATCTTCGATGTCACAAACAAACAAAGATTGAGCTATTTTAAGTTAGATACATAATAGACTAAAGAGACACGTGCAACTCAAAACAATATTTTTAACTAAAAAAGGAGCAAAAAAAAAACATATTTAAATTATGGATAATTGAATGTATAGAATTTTCTTTTAGAATCATTATCTTGTTTATGATTTTCAAAATGGAAAAATAAAGTCAAAGCTATCAAAAGAAAACATTGATAAATAAGTTTTAAGGGAACAAAATTGAGAGATTGTAGTTTTTATATAGTAATAAAAGTTGGTATATCAAATTCTATAGAAAAAAACATTATGCATTAAAATTCAATTTTTATGCCGGCTAATAAAAAGATAAACCAACTTTTATACGGATAAAATGAATGTAAATGCTTCATATTTTGTTTTGAGAATATAACGTTAAACCGTTTGAAAACTTTACAAAATACGTCAAAATTGACATGGATTCCTGCAATACGTAGAAATTGATTATAGGGAAGAAAAAAAAATTGTGTTCATTATATAATTTGAAAACACTCGTAAATTGGGCAAGTTTGTGTTTATTATAATTTTTAATTATATAATTTATATGGATTAATTATAATTTACAGTTTATTAAACTTTAAATATATGAAATAATTTTGACTTAAATGATAATTTGATTTTTATTAATCTTAACTTAAATGGTAATTTGATTTTTACATTTAGATTTTTATTACTTTTGGTTCTTATGAGTGTTTTTTATTCAATTGAGTTATAATATGTGTTAAATAGGATGATATATTTCTTTACATTTGTATTAAAAAATGATCACATATAAGTATAATGAACTACTTAACTAATAATTTGATTTATATGTTTAAGTTTATGGTTTATTTTTATTCTTATGTATTTTTTATTTAATTGAGTCATTATATTATTTAAATAAAGCTCATTTGGTTCCTTGTACGAAATTATCTTTAAATTTGATGTGATTATGTGTAATTTCAAATCATTTTATTCATTTTCAACCTTTTTTTATCTACATAATCTTATTGACATAGTCTTTTTCGAATATAAGATTTTCATTTTTATGTATTATATGTTGAAGATAGACACATTAATATAATTATGATTTTTAAATTCAGGATTAATGGATAATGACTAAAAAAACCCATATTATCTTCATATAAAGATATAAAGATTCAATTAACTCATAAGAAAAATATAG
The DNA here is from genome assembly GCF_029865625.1 of Vigna umbellata. Taxonomy (NCBI): domain Eukaryota; kingdom Viridiplantae; phylum Streptophyta; class Magnoliopsida; order Fabales; family Fabaceae; genus Vigna; species Vigna umbellata. The sequence goes on along the minus strand of NC_142174.1, from coordinate 11,038,154 downwards.
AAAATAAATTATTAATTAATTAATTAATTTTTTCATTAAAAACTACTCACCTTTAATAAAAGAGATTACATAAACTCTATTTAACCATCCATGTGACTCAATTAAGTTAAAATCAAATGTAGGACCAAAAGATATAAAAAATATAAATATATAATTAAATAATTATTGTTTCAATGTAAAGTATTTATCATGTTAAAATAAATAATCAGTATAAGCGAAAAATAATAATATACTTTTATAAAATGGTGATGAGATATTAACATGTAACTACAAAATATAATTTTAAAAGTTTAACAAATAATTCTTAGAATTATATTTTTTTTTCTAACACATATTTGGCAATATAAAATAAGAAATGTTAAAGTATTTACTCTTATATTTAGAGATATAAATACTGACAATTTTGTATGCGAAAAGGAATCCTGAAAACAAAGTGACACAAACCATTGCTTGAGGAGTAGAAAAAGAAAGCAAGATAAAAAGAAGACCGTGTGTGCGGCGGTGTTCTTGGCCGGAATATTCCCTGCTGACGAACAGAACTTGCCACATTTGTAAATATACACCTTCATCTCCCGTTCATGCATAAGTGTATAACCAACACTCGCACAACCACCTGTTGTGTAATTTTCGAAATTGCTCTGCAATTCGATTTACTCAACTGATGGGATCAGAAGGGTTTCTCAGTTTGACGAGATGATGGTAAGTGACTCACTCGTTATCCATTTTTGAATTATTTTTATTCTATACTTGTTTGGCATTCTTCAGATTATCATGCCATTCATTGTTAACATGACTTGTCTGCATCGCTCCATGCTTTCGAGAGAAAAAAAAAGAACATTTAATGGATTGGAGTAGCTAGGTATAGGTTTAGGTACGCCATATGTACATGTTGGAGGTTCTCGCTCTTTGAGTAGTTCCATGGCACCTAATGGGGTTTCATTCTATCACATAGGCACTACTTTTGTTTTAAATAGCAATTACTCCCTGTGTTGCCTGTTAACTGTTTAGTAGGGGCTTAATACTTCAGCAATAGATACGATATATATATGAGAATTGAGGTGGTTGCCATCTCCAACTACCCATTTTATGCATGCCACATCGGTTGAGTTGTTGTCTTTTAGGTAAAGTACATCAATTTCAGCCTCAACTCTTAAAACTTTTTCATGGTGTTTGGTGTTTTGCTTTTATAGACGTTAATCGTTGCGGGATTTTTATCCAGTTAACTTTGTTGTGCCACATGTTGCAAATATGAAATATGAAGTTGAATTTTCCCCTGGAAATGAATTTCTAGACACTCAACTGTGTAAGAATTCTAGTCAGCTTCGCAGTCTTGAGGGCAAGGAGTTGTCTGAAAATGTGCCTAGTGGAAAGGACAAAAGTTGTCCTGAAGTCGAAGAAGCTATGTCATTACAACAAATAACAACAAAAGTAAGCCGGAGTGGTAGTTCGTGTTCAAAGAGACCAAGGATGTCTAAATCAGAAAAGTTCTCAAGCCTGAATAAACTAGAGGAGTCAAGAGATGCTTCTGAAAGGCTTGGATCAGACCACATAAAGAGTATTTCTCCTAGTATTTTCTGTCCCCGAAAGCAGACGTTATTTTCTTCATATATATATTTTCACAACCTTTTCCCTTTATTTTGTTTTGGTACAGAGAAAAGTCAATTTCCAAAGCAAAAGAGCCATTCTACCAAGTGTGGAGAGAAAAGGAACATCAAGGTGGCTTCTTCTACGGCTAAGTGCGGTTCTTCTTTGAAATCGGGTGCCACAATCTTTGTTTCTGCTTATGGAGGGAAAAACTTGTTTGGTATGTAACTATAGGTCTATTGTACTCTTCATTTTATTTGCATAGAATTACTTTTTGATGTGATTATTTGCAGTCTTGGGTTCACTGTGGTTGTGCGTGAGTGTATCGTTATGCGTGTTACCTAAGGTCATGACTCTTAACCTGTTATCAATCTGGTTAGGTGTTTCTAACGTAAGTTATGTCGGAACTCTATTCACCCATCCCTAGCTTCCTAGTTAACTATTGTGCTATATGTTGATGTACTAAAATATTCTCTTTAAGACCTAAGTACATAATATATCTAAGTCTTTATTTAGTCTTAATGTTGTGATGGTGATGCTATGGAAGCCAGAAACTTATTTCATAACCACATGTGTTTAGTCTCAGTTAAATGATTGCGTAAGATAAATGTAGGAACTTGATAATGTTTCTTGTAACATGTTTGTTTGAAGAAAAAACATGCTATATTATATTATCATTCTTGAAATGAATTTCATTGTGGTTATATTTATATTACTTTGAAGCCATTTTATCAATATTCAGTTCTTTATACTTCTAGAAATTTAATGTGTTATTATTTTATTTTATTTAAATTATTGCTCTCATTTTTAAGTCAACCAAATTTACTATATGAGCATTTCAAAATAATAGCCCCCCTAATAAATATGATTTTGGATCAGTTACCAGTAATATTTGCCATCTATTAGTATCCAGCCCAAATGCTGTTATACATGAACAAAGTACTATATTATTGGTATGAATTCTGATCAAACATCCTATAAGTTTTGGCCATATACTCTTGGTTCCATGGATATAAATATCTAGTCTAAGTTTCTTTACCAATAAGAAAGGATCCACTGGAAGATGGTCAGATTAAGAGAAAGGTAGGAGAAGACCAAAGAGAACTCTCAGAGAAACCATTATAACACAATAACAATTATCCATTTAGCGAGCACCGTCTAATTGGATAAGGTTTTGTTGTTATTTCTATAAGCTTCTCTATCAGAATGCTTTCTGGTTTTTATGATATATAGCTGCCATTACTGAATTAAGATTACGTATTTCTAAACTAGAAATTTTGGAAATTCTTGTCAGGGTTATATGGTCTGAAGCATGATATTCATGATGTGACAAAACTTATGGATGTGCCATCGTTGGATGGACTCCTTAGGGGAACTTTTGACTGCCTTAGTTTGAGTGAAGATGTAAGGAAGAAGACATCAAATACAAGTGGAAGTATTTTTGATTCAGTTAGAAAGGCTTGCTCTCTCCTTCAGTTACCAAAGTCTGTCCAATCCAAAAATATGGATGACATTGATAGTTCCTTATACAAGATGTCTGATAGCCAAATGAGTTTATTTAGTGCTGTAGAAAGCAATGGTATCAAGGATAAAGAGCAGTCTTGCACATCAGACATGTCTGCATGCCACAAGGTTAGTACTTAATAGTTATTATTCAGTAGATTCATTTTATTTCAAGTTGTAGCTTATAGGAGTGGTATGAATTATAATGGACTACCTCATGCGCATAAAAGCTGTATCTATAACTTTTTTTGGTTGGTCTTGTTCTTTAGTTCTCAAGCAAATTTACCTTCAGTGATAGCAAATGTAAAACTATATAATGGTAATGTTATTTATACTCTGTAGTACTTGACATCCAGGATCTTTGTACTGAAAACAAAAATTCCTCTAGTCTACTTGACTTTCCATTATATCAACCGAAGGATGTCTTGGAACGGATTGCAGTCCCTCGATCCCAGGACTTGGATTCTCTGTTCCCTGATGAGTCCAAGCCTGTTGTTCCAAAAAAGAATAGTAATAATCTACGTTCTGGCAAGCAGGTATCTGATCAACCAAGCTTGCCAACTTTCCCATGGTCACATGCTTTTGGAAGCCATTCTAGAACTAATTCAGACATAGTTAAGTTATCAACAAGTAGAAGCACGTGTCAAGGTAAATGGGCACGGATAGATTTAATTGCTAGCTCTACTGATATCAGTCGTGGTTGTTTTACAAACCTTGATTCATTCAGTTATGATCAGAGCCTTGTTCCTTCAACCAGTAGTTCAAGCCATAAAGATTGCCCATCTTTATTTGCTATTCTTCCTTTCTGTCAGTGGAATTCCTCATCTTCTGTAACACGCCCTAAAGATTTCGAGGCTACTACAGGTACAATTTTTTCTTAGGCTACCTGATTTTTTTATTTTACCTTTTGTTTTGTATCTAATATATTTCCCCCCTTCGTCACTGTGATGTTATTGAATAAAACACATAATTTGTATATCTGCACACTTGTCTGTCTATTGCTTTACCCTACTTTTCCTTCTTATGCGTGCTCTTTTCTTTGGTTGGACTTCAGGACAAATCATTCAAAACCTCCTTTTATGTTATTTCCCTCACGAAATTTCATTTTAAATCTTATAATCTAGCCAGCATGAACAGCAAGCCTGAAATACGTTTCATGTATTGTAAATCTTAAATCATTTGCTGAAGTTACAAGTGGTTTTAGGTGTCTCCATCTTCTCCCCTGCTTAATATTTTGGTCTCTGGCAGATGGGCACTGTCCAAGATTATTAGAAGCTGCAGAAATTCTGTGTGAAATGGCAACAAACTCTCCAGGACATAACCCATATGAAATCATGAGGTCACAGAAGAAGACTTTACATAAGAACATGAAAGGTAAAAACTTGAAGCCAATTGCAAACCATGAAGAAATGTCTTCAGCACCAACTTCAGTGGTTGGATCCAACCCGATGGCCAGATCTGTTGACGAAATAATTCCTGCAAAAAAGCCACGGGTTTCCACAGTCGAGTACAGGAATGGTGTTCGTTCACATTATGATAAGAAGGGACCCTATTCTTCAAAATCAAGTATGCCATTACCCAGTAAACCGGTTAGGGACTTGATTAAAGAAAACAAGCACTCGACAGCTACCATACTGAAGGAGCTTACTATGATGCACCCAACTAATCGGATTTTGGATAAGGGTAAGGCTTATGTTAGTCAATTCAAGGTTAAAAAATTAGGATTAGTGGATTGGAAACGGGGAAAGGACAAGTGAGATTGATCAAGCCTTATCTCATGTAGAAACATCTATTGCTGTGACAGCTGTTGTGATTACCGAAAGTTAGATTTAGTCATTGGCTGCTTTGTATATTATCCTTATGGCTGCAATCAGATTGTTGCAGAGGTTATTTTCAAGGGAAAACTCGTTTCAAATGTTGTAATTAACTGTAGGTGTACAGAAAACATCATTCTTTGTTCAGTGTAATGTAGAGCATTTGAGGCAACAGTAGCAAGCAGATTCTCTGTTTTTGCGCGTGCTTATGTAGGATGACTTTATGTAACAGACATGCCATAGCATGCCACTACTGTATTATTTCTCATCATAAGTAATTGCTCAGTGCTGGAGTGACTTACGGTACCGTGGGTAGTCAGTCGGTGCATACTTACTGATTAGAGACGTGATACATGAATGTGACCATAACTTTTAGCTTCGTGTGTTATCTAAAAACCAGTAACATTTTTCTCCTGTAGTTTGCCGGAGTCTCATAATTTGAACTGTTTGTCTATTCATCTTATTAAAGCACAAGCACACAATAATTTGTTTTCTTTTAATAGAAGGATGAATGAAAAGTGGAAATTAATTGCTAGAAACGAGTTGAATTTCTATCAATTTTATCAAAAAGAAAGAAATGAGGAATTGAGAAACTGAACGTTAACAGTTGAATCTGGTTTTCCTTTCATCCTTTATTTATGATCTCTCTCGTGACCAGCATATCAAAACTTGAGAAATATACTACATCTCAAAATATTAACAAAACACGAGGCAGAAAAAGTGTCACGAAAACATTTGATCGAGGAGTAAGACGAGTGCCATGGCAAAGGCTGGATCAATGCCAGAATGCACAATCAACTGAAAAATCTCTATCCCAAAAGAGACGTTTTTGGTGTTAGCTTCCTTCCTCTTAATTTCAGCCACGACCCTTCTACACTCATCCAACACCTTACACGTACGATTTGCGTAGGAACCTTCTACAGTGAACGCCACACACCGTTTATCTGAATGTGAGACTCCACGGAACACGTAGGCCAGAACATTGGAGTTTCCATGTAAAATATTGACATGCTTCCTCACACAACAAATTGGACTCTTTGATGGCTCAGACAATTTACTTCTCCTTCTAATGTTCCCCACTTCCCCTTCATACACAAACCATTCTTCCAACAATCCAAGCCTCTGCACATGCTCAAACATGCATAAACTATTTAATAAACCATCTTCAACAAACAACGAATCAAAAAGAAACAAGAGAAAGTATTTGATACATAAAGAACAATAATTTAAACATACCCTGCGGCGGAACATGGTGAGGATAGATTTTCCCGAGGCATCCATGAGAGTGACTTCGTTGGGTCGACCAATATAATTGTCGACCCGATACACCAAATTCCCACAACAATCGATGACTGTGAATCCTTTGCAACTCATCACCAAGGATTTTCTCCAAACTGTCAGGGACGTGCTCAACTGTTCTGCGTTGTTTTTCTCCTCGTCATGCTCTTGTTCTTGTTCCTGATGAACTGCTCTCGACAGGGATCTGAATCTAGGAAACACCCTCATCTCGTTCTCTCTTCTTTCCCTCTGTTCCGTCCTTTGATCTTTATCAAATTCACTCTCTCTTACTTTCAACCTCGCTAGATAGATTCTCTGCGTCAAGTTTAAAAGGGGCCAAAGGAACACATTTATACCATTACTGTCATAACATTCAGGTAGAAAAGTAACACGGAGAACGTCTTCAAAAAAGATAATAAAAAAATGATTTTTTTGATTTCCAATTCCGCTGCTACCAGTATGGGTGACAACATGACATGTTGACTACCCACCCTTACAAGTTCTCACACTCTTTCATGGCGGAGCGCGTATTATTATATAGGGCCAAGACGTTGACATCTCATTTTTAAACCCAGTTTCTTATTACTTTCTTCTTCTTTTTTCTGACCCTTTTGCCGACATTTTATAGAAATTATCGACTTATACGGAAACAGTACATGTAACATTAAACTAACAGATTTCATCTAGTTTTAAGTTAATTTTTAATTCTGAAAAAGAAAACATCATTAACAGTTGGGAAGAAAGAAAATTATTAAAGATAAGCATGGTGGTGTTGAAAAAGAAAACAAAGATTAGATATTTTCTTTAGTTACGATATTATCAAAAAGTTGAATTTTATAAGTAGAGACCAGAAAGTGAAAAACATGTTACATCTATTTGGTAGTGTTACGATTTTCTATTTTATTGCTTCAAAATCTTGTTTGAAACATGTGAGATTTGTAGAAGATTTTTAAAGCAGTCCTTTCAGAACATGCTATTGAAGTGTTTTGAGAAGAAAAGTATTGACGTTGAAATTGATGAGTTAATAATACTAACACATGTTGGAGAAGGTGACACGTGGCCTAGTTTGGTCTCGAACCATTCCAGAAGCAATCTATTTAGATTCTTTTTCAAGATTTTGGCTTTTTTTCTCAGTTACGTATATACATAGGCATTCTTAAGAAAGTGAGAGAAAAAAAGAAGACAAAAATTAATTCTGGACATTCTTAGATAACACTCATTACTAGAAAGAGTGCTCAAACAAAATTTCTCATTGGTTACGCAAAAAAACAATACTTATTATTGCAAATTGAATAAAATATACAATATAATCTTATTCGTTCTCTTTCAACTAGATATTTCTAATGTTTTCTAGAAAAATATTTCACGTGTATGCTAATAAAATTCAATAAAAAAATTAACAAGTCGAACTTGGGCTTATGAGAATGATCGAAAAGAGATCTATTATCATGATAATCGTTATTTTTATATAAAAATAAATAAAAGAAATAGAACGAGAGGGTTGAGTAAATAGAAGAAGGACAATAATAATGAAGTGGGTAGAACATATGATGAGAAAGTGGAATGGCCTACCAGCCATTAGTGTGGTCTTTCAATTGGTGAAGCAGCTGAAAATTGCTTTTCGTCACATGGTGTGTGCTACAGTTACCTAAATACATAGGACAGTAATTGCTTTGACCAAAAGGCCATAAAAAGCCATAGGGGTTCATACAATTACATACCTAATTTGTTTTTACTTTAATTTGTGTGATTTTGTAAAGTTAAACTAAAAATAAAAATTAGAATAACTTCTTAGAGGAGTTTTGAATCAATTTAATAGTTTGATAATTTAATTATTATAACTAAATTTTGTTATATTTATTTAATTTTTTAAATAATTTCATGATGATATTTAAATTGTTTATACTGTATAATAATGTTTGCTTTAATGTTAAGTTCAAAAATTAAGTAACTAAAAACATAATTAATCTTTAAAAATTTTAAAAATTATTGAAAAACCGATTTTGCTTAAAACCATGACAATCTCCTCTTTTTCCTTAATTGTGTTTGTAATACTTCTTTTAAATATTAGTTATTGGGAGCAGTAGTGATAATGGTTTGAAGGACATAATTAATTGGAAAAATAAAAGAATAATAATACTTTGACAATATTTTTTTGACAATATTTTAACATCATCTACGTTTATTCTGTGATTGGTCCATGTTGGTGTTTATAATTATTATTATTGATTATAGAATAATTTTGGATCAATCATAAAATAACACGTATGTTGTCAATAAAATATTATTAAAGTATCATCATCCAAAATAAAATGGATAGATAGTGATAGGAAATGTAATGGTGGGTGGCAGACATGATTATGATTGTGTGCGTTTCTTTGGTCAATGAGTCGAAAGTTGAAACACGGCTTTGGTGTTTTTGTGTGGCTGAAGAGAAGAAGAGAAAGAGCTTTCAAACCGACCCGTGCTGCATTTGGTTACCATTTATTTGGAGTTTTCCTTACGCTTTTATGCCTCACCACTCTTCAAAACCACTCACTCTCTTTCTCATCAAATGCTTTCCAATTTGATCACTTGCTTTTCAACCATCACAGTTCAACAAACCCCATATTTTTAGATTCTTTGCTTCTAAAGTTAAACACTGGTATAAAATAACTTCAATATTAATTAATAATTTAACTTATTGGAATACCATCCTCTCAACAGGTATTTCAAATGTCACTAAAATGAATTAGATTTTAATATTATTGTAGATGTTTGTAGAGGTTTTCCATAGGAGGTTCAGTACTGATAAATTATGAACAAAATCATATAAAAAAATAACATATTATCTCTAACTCAATTTTAAACCAGTAGGGTTATAGATAATTTTACTTATGTATTATACGTCTTATTTGTTTGTAACCAATATAGAATTTCTATCTTATTTAAATTCTTAACCCAATTAGATTGAATTCAAATTTTTCCAATATTCAAAATCTCACATAATCTTACATGTGACAACAAAATTACTCTTGGTTATCATAAAATTAAACATAATATTTGGTCTCTCAAATTATTAATATTCAACATTTCACATCTATTACAAATTAGACGAATTTATAATATATAAAATAAATATAAATCTTATTTTAAAAATTAATTTTTTAAGATTGATTTAATTTTAAAATTAGTTTTTAACAAAATTATTTAAAACTTATCCTAATAAAATTTATTATTTGTTAAATAAATCGAATTATTATGAAATATTATTAATATTTAGTCACACTCATATAATATCTGTCTCGTTAATAATATCTGATGAAAACATCAGATTAACTATAACTAACACAAATTTACAATAATACAAATTTCATATTATAAAATAATTTTATAAAGTTAAATTAAGTTTCAAACTTGCTTCTAAAATGTTTTCACCTTTTGTTATAGGTAAACTAATGTAACCTAATTTACACTATATCATTGCGTTGCAACTAACATAATCATTTCCCACATACATTACTAACAAGAATTTTAAACTTGTAAAATAATTTTTGTGTTCCTCGATTTATTTATTTATTTATATATATATATATATATATATATATATTTTTTTTTTAGACATGAATTTTATTAATATACCCATCTAACTCTCTTCCATAACTTAATTTTTTTCATAAAAGTGTTCATTTTTCAAATTTTTTTATATATATACTTTCATCGATTAGTACTGCATAAGTTTTATTTTCTCTCTTGTGATGAAGCAAACAAGCAAGGCAGGGATGAATGGGAGATTAATGGAACTATATTCAGGTTATTTCATAAAACAGAGATTATTATTTTTCAGATCATGCACGAAGGACGCGTGTCCCTATTAGCGTCTCAACGATAGTAATCTTAGTGGGTCCCGCTTAGATTTCAATCGCTGCGAAGTTTGGAAAATATTACACCTAATATTCCATAATACTCCTTCTAAACGTCAACCGCGTGCGCCAGCGCCGGGACTAATTAGCCTTTTCAACTATATGATGATCTCATAATAACCTAATTATTTATGTCAATAAAGTTTTCAAACTTTAATTTGTATATAAGAAAATATAAAATTGAGAGTGTGAAATAAATCATTTCAATTATTAATTAAAGAGATAACATGTACAAAAAAAAAATCAATTTCCAATGAAATAATTTATATCATAATTGATTTAAAAGATCAATTTTAATGCAATTGATTTAATTTGAGTCATTTACTTAGAAAGTAACTCGTGTTTCAGATTAATTACACTGTATAAACAAATTTATATTATACAGAATGCAAATGAATAGCACAAGGTAGAAACAAAATTTCAACTATTTATTTTATAGTTTTTGGAGTTTTGTTTTTTAAATTAACAAAACGGATATGTACATATTTCACGTACTAATACAAGGCTTTTACTTCCTGCACTTCCTCAATTTCTTCCAGCACGTCAAAAACTTTCGAAATGACCTTTTGAAAAAGGTGACTTTCTGAAAGTTTTCCGAAACAGTTTTTTCAGAATTTACGAACAAAATTTCTGAAACAAAAATTTCAAATCATAATTTTCATGACAAAATTTGCGAAACATATAAAATTTGCTCCAGAATAAATGTTAATTTTCAGAATGAAATTTTTGAAAATTTTCTGAAACTGATGAAATGTTTTCCGAAATTAGTCTTTTAGAATACTCATATATGAAACGTGTTCCGAGAAAAGCTTTCCAGAATATATGGAATATGTTTCGAAAAAATCTTTTCAAAATGATTTTTTTTCTTCTGTATTTTCTCTCATCTTCTTTTGCAGCGTTTTCTTCCTTTCTTCTTCCTTTGCGGCAGCAGTCCAGTGGCAGTGGTATGGTCTAATGACAAAGGGTGTTTAAGTCTTTTTCACGTATTGTGGGAGTGTAGAAAGCAATAGTCTGATTCCTATTAAAGAAACAAACTTTTGGGCCTGCTGTCTCTTTCGGCTTTTTAATGTAGTTTTTGGTGACAAAAAATATTTGATAATTAATTGTTATATGAAATTTTGAGTTCACAAAAATATTTAGTTTATGTTTCTTGTAAAGATTTCCTATTGTAAGTTCGTATCATTTCTAAAAATAAATAATTAGCAATATTTCATAACTTATACTAATAAAGTTATTTAGAATATTTCAAAAATAAGTTTAAAGTCGCAATTTTTTTATTAGTAAATATATTATTTAAATGTAAGTTTTATAAATATAAATTTATTAAAATTGAAAATATTTTCGTGTAAATAACTTTTTTAATCCACATTTGTAAACTTTATATTAAAATAATATTTTCAGAAGAAACTCTGAAACATTGTTTGTCAAAAACGCGAATTGAATGAATCGTGTAATGTACTTTTCAAATAAGTTGAAGCAAGGATGGAAGCAATACAAATTTGTAATTATGAAACCAAAATGGAGAATTTTAAATTACAGGGTGTTATGTAGTAAGGATATTTATGTAATAACATAAATATCTTAGATATTTTAGACAGTTAAGATATTTGTCAAAGCCACTAGCCACATTTTTAGGTAAGGTGGTTATTTTTATTTTGCTTATAAATGCAGTGACAGGACCAAAGTCCAGGTACGTTCTCTTTATGCTCTAGAGACCCTAAATATTATTTCAGAGTAATATCCAATTACTCTCTTGAGAGCTTCAGCTCCATAACTCACATCTGACTTGAGCGTCGGAGTATCTTTGCAGGTACCTCCCCCTCCTTTGGCAAGTATGAAGAAGTATGAAGAACAACAATGATTGGAGAAAAGCACGCATCCCAGATAACCAGCAAGCAACCCAGACACACAGGAAAATGTACACCGAAACACAGGGAAAATAGAAATATATTAAAACTTAAGAAATTAAACCTAAAATAAATTCCAAAGAAGGGTTTTTATTATTATTATTATTATTATTATTATTATGTTGTTGTTGTTTAGTTGCGGTATAAACAATAGTCGAATATGTTATGTGCAAAGGACAAGATTTAACATCTGAAAACGATATTTAGAAAATAATATTACTTAAGAATAAAAAGAAATAATAATATAGGTCGGTGTTGATTCAGACTTACGTTTACATATACTACGTAACTACCTAACCAAGATTTTATGAACTTTCAATCATCCAAGAAAATTCAACAACAATGAACGTTTAAATATAATTGTCTTACTGATATGGTTGTTTTACGTATGAATTATTTTGTTTTCAACAATACTAATTGAGTGATAATAGAATGATACATTTTTATATTTATTTTTACATATTATATAAGGATAAAATGATTATAAAAAATAAAATTTTGTATTTTTTAAGAAAAAAAATATTGTTAAATGAATATAACAAATTTGTGTGTGTGAAATATCATTTCTCATACTAATAAAATTCAATCACAAATCTGATGTTTATGTAAAGATGCAGTTACCAAATGCTCGTTTGGCCACGACGATA